>NW_024545567.1:0-5781 GCF_018152505.1 Drosophila elegans
GAGTGGCCTGACTGTTACGGATGAGAGCACCCGGAGGCCCACTGGCCCATTATGATACCCGCAAAAGGTCCCAGTCTAACTCCTTGCTGAGGGTGAAGCCTGCAAACCAGCCCGCATCGTCCACAAAGTGAGACCCTGATACACAGCCGAAGTCCTCGAGGGAGAAGGCTCCGAGCAAGCGAAGTCCGTACTTTTGAAGTGCCGGGGCATGTGTACAGGAGGTGCTCCACAGTTTTGGGTTCCTCCTCATCTCCCGCAGCTTCTGCAAAAGTCGTGGAATGGGACTTTGTACCTATCGGCATTTGCGCTGTTATTACTCCTGCTGAAGGTCCGAACCTTGTTCTTTGGGTGGTCCTTTTTTCACCGAGATCCGCCGGATAGCCTTGGAGATGACGCAGCCGGTTCCGCCAGTGGCTTGTGCCATCTCCCCACCTTGCCTCTAGTGTGCCGAGTGAGGAGTCTACATTTAAATCTGTTTTTTTCATCTACACTTCTAATTTTTTTTCTGAATTAACAATATGTAAAGAATATTCTGGTACAAATTTTCCGAGTAATCCGAGTAAAAGAAACTGAGTTACAGCGTTTCAAACGAACGGCCGTGCTACCAGATTGTTCATGTACGAAAAATTTTAAATCGATTTTCTCGAAACGTTTTTTTAAATTCATGAACATCAGAACTAAAAATCGATAGAAAAATTTGAACATAACTTTTCTCATAAATCAGCAGGTAATATCGGAGATATTTTTTCCATTTTTTTATGATAGTGAAATACGATTTTAAAGTTAAAATCGCGTGTAGAGTTAGCAGTTCATTAAAAGCACTATAAATATATAAATATATATTTTTTATTGTTTCCATGGGAGTTATATGATATAGTGATCCGATTTTTGATGAAATTTAAAACCGTAATTTGTAAATTAATAACCATTATTATTATTGTTTAGTGAAGTAAAAAAAAAAAATTAAAACACAGCAAATTTTTTTATTTATTGTTCCGATTGTTCCTATGGGAGCTTTTTTTAGTTCTTCTCCTTATTATAATGGTTAAATATTCCAGAATAACGGTTTAAATTGAATCAAAATATTGCAGGTAGTATATAAATCGGAAAGAGCTAGATCGACGACAAAAAAAAATTTAAAATTTTTTTTATTTAATTCTTCGACATATAGTAATGGTTAGATATTTCTGAATTACGGTTTAAATTTCATTAAAATGGAAACGACTATATCATATAGCTCGAAGTCGGAATCAAAAATGTGTATAAATTTTTTTATATGTAACTTCTTCTATTTTGTAATATTTTAAATTCTTTTGACTTATTATTAATTTTGACAGTTCAGAATAACACTTTTAATTTGATTAAATCGGAAAACGATATCATATAGCTGCCATAGGAACTTTCTAATAATTAAGCCGCAAATGATCATAGCTTCAATGTTTTTAAACATATACGCAAATAAATCATAATTTTAATCGTTTTTAAGAATTTTTAGTTTTGCTATGGCTGCAAGGATATATGAACTTACTCTCGCTGGAAGCTCTGCTTCCTTTCTTGTTTTTCTCTCTTATTTTCATACCGCTTGGTTAATAGTTCCCAAGCGTCATAATAATTTTCGGCTGGAACTCTGTCATAACAAGTGAGCAACTATAATCCTTGCCTCACTTTTAAGAGCGGTTTTCAAATAATTAAATTTAAGAGATGTACTCAAATCATCTCCGTTATGAATTATTTTTTTAAATAGTTCAGAAAATAAGTCCTACTCTTTTCCTTCTCCAGTAATGGGTTTATGACACTACATTGTTGGCTTCATTCATTACTGCTCATCTTTTTACTTTAATCTATACGATTTTACGTAAGTGCGAGCAAAACAGCCTATGACGATCCCAATACCCGATAGTAAAAAATATGCACCGGATTTTGCATAAAAATACCATCTGATGAAATACCACTGAGTCGATACATACATTAACGAGCAGAATTGTATTTAACAAGTACAATTTTGCCTATTTATTGGAGCGGATGACAAAACGAAATGAGAACACGAGGCTTATTGCACACAAAATATTTTACCATTAAAAAAAAACAACTGAAAACCTTTTAAAAGTTAAAATTAGCGGGATAAACACAATATAATAAACGAAACCATTAAGTTTGAATTTAACGTGAAACTGTTAGTGGGAGCGTGATTTTATAACCAAAAAATCAAGCAGCATCCTTACAGTTGTCTCTGTCTTGAGCTTCAATGAATTCGCCAATGAATGAGCAATGCGGTATGACTCGTTGTTTGGTGCACTTGGCGCGTTTATTTAAATTTAAGTCACTAGCTGTAGGGTGAGAGCTGGAGCCAATAAAGCTTCCGTTCGCCCTTTGCTGAATCCGCCTCGTCTCCCGCCACCTTAGCAGATAGAGGGGTTCTAAGAGAAATTATTGGAATATTAAATTTAGTGATCATTTGAACTTAATCGAAACCACTACCTTTCGTCGTCGCATTTTCGCACAAGTTTTACACAAGTGATTATCGCAAATAAATTATCCGAATCCTACTAAAGAATAACACAAGTTTTGCGTTCGTTATTATAAACTAGTATTAATTATAAATAAAACAGCTGGAAAAAAAATTAAATTGTGAAGAGTGTAGTTCTCAAAATTAGCTGCAGTTTGTCTGAACATTTTCTACGCGCTTTTCAGAATTTCCTCGCGCTTTTTATCATTTTGAGCGCCTTTCGGGCATCAGGCTTATATATTCAAGGCGCCCTTAGTTATCGGTCAGTGTATCGTTCTCCTGCTAGCGTTTGTCTTAGAATTAGTAGGTAGCCATGCGTGCTTATACACACGCACACCTCCACCAGGTTATCCTTGGTCGTTTTTTGCCTCTCGATCGTGCAGCAGTGCAATTTTCGGTCTGCTTAAACGTTTGTTCGTTTTTCGGTATACGCTATACTTACAGTGCGAACGTGCGCATATTACTGTCGCAGGGTTTATATAAAAATATAAAAACCCTATTTGGGATATTTTTCGCTGTACTTTCCCGGCACTTACCTCCCTAATACTGCGTGCATCAGATATTACTGGATGGTTTTCTTATTTGATTATTTAACAAATAAATAATATTAATAAAAAAACATCTCTGATAACAACAAAATAATACAATAAACGCAATGGCAACCAAGGATATCGAAGATCTTAACCACCAACCAGATGTTTGCATGAAAAGTGTTAACCGAACGCACGCCATTTAAAAGAAACTAAATTCTCTGTGAATCCGGTTGAGCTTGAGTATCGATTAGGAGATTCTAAATACGCACATTGAAAATGCCTTCAATTCTTTTCAAAACCAAACAGAAGTGAAAGATACAAAGATGTATACCGCTTTAGAGTTGGAAGTGAAGGACGTATTGGATAATAGTGTCATTGCTGATTTCGATTTTAAATAAATCCAAACAAAATATTATCGAGAAATCCGCTTCGCCGGCAAATCGTCTGTCTTAATGCCGCCTGCCGAGCGTCGATCTTCCAACGTTTAGCTGGAAAAACACTCCGGAATTTAAAAATTGATAGGCGTTTTTGAAACTTTCGTTGAGAAAGACGTTACTTTACACGATATTGGTAAATTCAATAATTTGAATTGGGTTTAGCTGGAGACGCTTTAGGAACAGTTAGGGCCTTTCAAGTCACTACTGAAAATTATCCCAAAGCACTTGCTAGGTTGAAGTGCGGGTACGATAACAATTGTCAAGCATTTTTGTTGACAACATATCGACCACATTATAATTTGTAAAAAAATTTTCGCTTCAGCCACAGCCCTTGAGAACTCCTCATTGACACGGTCACAGCTCCTCTATGACTCTATTGGGGATGATAGACGCAACATTAATGCTATTTTGATACATCTGGTAATGAGCAAGATCATGCAGGAACGAAAAAGGGAAATAAGAAAAATAGTTAGATTATACTTCTCTTCCACTCTTGGAGCTGAATGTGAGGCGGCTCTTTTGACACATCGTTCCACGAAGCACACAAGTTTCATTTAGTTCTTTAATTCCAAAACATACGTTATAAGTCATTGATTAGGTTATTACTATAAGAGAAAAACATGCAAAATTTTTGTTATTATACTAGCTGTGCAATGAAACTTCTCAAAATTTGTGTTTCATTATGTAGGGTATAAACCGAAATAAGCAGGAAAATTGTAAAAATTAATTTAAAAAATTAAAACTATACTGTTTTTATACCTTAAGAGGGTATTATAATTTAAGGTTTTCATAATAAGTTTGCAAACGCAGTGAAGAGACGTTTTTGACCCTATAAATCTATATATTCTTCATCAGGAATCACTTGTGGAGAGCTCGATCTAGCCAGGCGTTCTGGTTCGTCCGTCCGTTCGACTGTCTGTCCGTCCTGTCTGCCCGTCTGTCCGTTCGTCTGTCCGTTCGGGGTCTGTCCATCCGTCTGTCCGTCTGTCGGACTGTCCGTCTGTCCGTCCGTTTCACGCAACTAGTCTATCAGTTATCAGCTATCTGCATGGAAACTTTCCCAAAAGCTGTCTTTCAATTGCAGGTAGTATATAAGTCGGATCGAGCCGGATCGGACAACTACAGCGTACAGCCTCTGATAGGAACAACTGAAAAACAAATTAAAAAATTTTGCAATGCTGTTTTCTAATTTTTTTAAATTCCCGACATAGTAATGGTTAAATATTTCAGAATTACGTTGTAAATTTCATCAAAATCGACGACTATACTATAGCCCCATAGAAAAACATTATAATTTTGTTGTTTTTTAATTTTTTGTGTAGTTCTTTGAGATATAGTAATGGTTAAATATTTTAGAATTACGGTTTAAATTTCATCAAATTCGACGACTATAGCGTATATTAAAATATGTTTTTTAATTTAACTTTTCTATGTATAGTGTAATATTTTTTTTAAATTTGACCTATTAATAATTTGACAGTACAGAATAATGCTTTAATTATATTAATATCGGAAAATGATATCTTATAGCTGCCATAGGAACTATCAACAATGAACAATCATCATAGCTTTAATGTTTGTAACATATACGCAAGTAAATCATAATTAATGTTCTTAAGAATATTTAGTTTTGGTAATAGCTGCAAGGGGTATATGAACTTGACTTGCCGGTTTACTCTTTCTTGTTCATTCTTTTAGTGTTAAATTGGGAAGAAAAATTGCCGTGATTAAACAGTGCCTGCTTCCCGTTGTACTAACAGCTGACTTGAACAGCTGGTATTTTATCCCGTTGAACCCTCCTCGCCATATAGAATAAATTGAAACTTTTATCTTCTTTCGTGAATAGAAAAACTGCCCTATACATTTTTACAAAGTCTCGTGTTAGAGCTGAAGTTTTTTAAAACTGAACTTTGAAGAGTTATTGAAGTGCTCTGCTTGCATTGTGGGACCTACCACGCTGCAACTTTGTAGAAAGGCTTAGCACGATCCACTCTTTCAGCTTGTGACAAATGTGTGCGAGATATATTGAATTTGTGTAGTTTTTCCTACGCTCATGTTGCTACCTAAAATCCAACTAAACGCAGTGTTCAATAAACTCACATAAAAAGTTTTCCCAGACTTATTTCTTACTTCTCGAATGATAACATTATGATATTGAGGGTCGACTAGATTCAATCCTTTTGTAAATTCCTTTGAAACGTAGACCGATTCATCAGTTTTGATTTTTAATCATTCAAATTAAAAAAGATACGCGATTTTATAGTTGCAAACACGGTATAATGAATCTTTTGTCTGACTTCATCGA
>NW_024545568.1:0-5448 GCF_018152505.1 Drosophila elegans
TAAATATACTTAAATATACTTAAATATATAAATATACTTAAATATACTTAAATATACTTAAATATACTTAAATTAAATACTTAAATATACTTAAATATGTAAATACTTAAATATACTTAAATATTAAATATGTAAATATACTTAAAATATACTTAAATATACTTAAATATACTTAAATATACTTAAATATACTTAAATATACTTAAATATGTAAATATGTAAATATACTTAAATATACTTAAATATACTTAAATATACTAATAAATATACTTAAATATACTTAAATATACTTAAATATACTTAAATATACTTAAATATACTTAAATATACTTAAATTTAAATATACTTAAATATACTTAAATATACTTAAATATACTTAAATATACTTAAATTTAAATATACTTAAATATACTTAAATATACTTAAATATACTTAAATATACTTAAATATACTTAAATATACTTAAATATACTTAAAATAAATACTTAAATATACTTAAATATACTTAAATATACTTAAATATACTTAAATATACTTAAAATAATACTAAAATATACTTAAATATACTAAAATATAAATATACTTAAATATACTTAAATAAATATACTTAAATATACTAAAATATACTTAAATATACTAAATATACTTAAATATTACTTAAATATACTTAAATATACTTAAATATACTTAAATATACTAAAATATACTTAAATATTAAATACTTAAATATACTTAAATATACTTAAATATACTAAAATATACTTAAATATACTTAAATATACTTAAATATACTTAAATATACTTAAATATTAAATATAAAATATACTTAAATATACTTAAAATATACTTAAAATATACTTAAATATACTAAAATATACTTAAATATACTTAAATATACTAAAATATACTTAAATATACTTAAAATATAAAATATACTAAAATATACTTAAATATACTAAAATATACTTAAATATACTTAAATATACTAAAATATACTAAAATATACTTAAAAATATACTTAAATATACTTAAATATACTTAAATATACTTAAATATACTAAAATATACTTAAATATACTTAAAATATACTTAAATATACTAAAATATGCTAAATATACTTAAATATACTTAAAATATACTTAAATATACTAAATATTAAATATACTTAAATATCTATTAAATATACTTAAAATATAACTATTAAATATACTTAAATATACTTAAATATACTTAAATATACTTAAATATACTTAAATATACTTAAATATACTTAAATATACTTAAATATACTTAAATATACTTAAATATACTTAAATATACTTAAAAATATAAAAAATAAATACTTAAATATACTTAAATATACTTAAATATACTTAAATATACTTAAATATACTTAAATATACTTAAATATACTTAAATATACTTAAATATACTTAAATATACTTAAATATACTTAAATATACTTAAATATACTAAAATATACTTAAATATACTTAAATATACTTAAATATACTTAAATATACTTAAATATACTTAAATATACTTAAATATACTTAAATATACTTAAATATACTTAAATATACTTAAATATACTAAAATATACTTAAATATACTTAAATATACTTAAATATACTTAAATATACTTAAATATACTTAAATATACTTAAATATACTTAAATATACTTAAATATACTAAAATATACTTAAAAATATACTTAAATTTAAATATAAAATATCTAAAATATACTTAATATACTTAAATATGTAAATATACTTAAATATACTTAAAATATACTAAAATATAAATATGTAAATATACTTAAATATACTTAAATATACTTAAATATACTTAAATATACTTAAATATACTTAAATATACTTAAATATACTTAAATATACTTAAATATACTTAAATATACTTAAATATACTTAAATATACTTAAATATACTTAAATATACTTAAATATACTTAAATATACTTAAATATACTTAAATATACTTAAATATACTTAAATATACTTAAATATACTTAAATATACTTAAATATACTTAAATATACTTAAATATACTTAAATATACTTAAATATACTTAAATATACTTAAATATACTTAAATATGTAAATATACTTAAATATACTTAAATATACTTAAATATACTTAAATATACTTAAATATACTTAAAATAATACTTAAATATACTTAAAATATACTTAAATATACTAAAAAAATTAAATACTTAAATATACTTAAATATACTTAAATATACTTAAAATAAATATTAAATATACTTAAATATACTTAAATATACTTAAATATACTTAAATATACTTAAATATACTTAAATATACTTAAATATACTTAAATATACTTAAATATACTTAAATATTAAATATGTAAATATACTTAAATATACTTAAATATACTTAAATATACTTAAATATACTTAAATATACTTAAATATACTTAAATATACTTAAATATACTTAAATATACTTAAATATACTTAAATATACTTAAATATACTTAAATATACTTAAATATACTTAAAATAAATACTGTAAATATACTTAAATATACTTAAATATACTTAAATATACTTAAATATACTTAAATATACTTAAATATACTTAAATATACTTAAATATACTTAAATATACTTAAATATACTTAAATATACTTAAATATACATAAATATACTTAAATATACTTAAATATACTTAAATATACTTAAATATACTTAAATATACTTAAATATACTTAAATATCTTAATATACTTAAATATACTTAAATATACTTAAATATACTTAAATATACTTAAATATACTTAAATATACTTAAATATACTTAAATATACTTAAATATACTTAAATATACTTAAATATACTTAAATATACTTAAATATACTTAAATATACTTAAATATACTAAAATAAATACTGTAAATATACTTAAATATACTTAAATATACTTAAATATACTTAAATATACTTAAATATACTTAAATATACTTAAATATACTTAAATATACTTAAATATACTTAAATATACTTAAATATACTTAAATATACTTAAATATGTAAATATAAAATAAATACTGTAAATATACTTAAATATACTTAAATATACTTAAATATACTTAAATATGTAAATATACTTAAATATACTTAAATATACTTAAATATACTAAAATATACTTAAATATACTTAAATATACTTAAATATACTTAAATATACTAAAATATACTTAAATATACTTAAATATACTTAAATATACTTAAATATACTTAAATATACTAAAATATACTTAAATATACTTAAATATACTTAAATATACTTAAATATACTTAAATATACTTAAATATACTTAAATATACTTAAATATACTTAAATATACTAAAATATACTTAAATATACTTAAATATACTAAAATATACTTAAATATGTAATAAATATACTTAAATATACTAAATATACTAAAATATACTTAAATATACTAAAATATACTAAAATATAAATATTAAATATACTTAAATATACTTAAATATACTTAAATATACTTAAATATACTAAAATATACTACTTAAATATACTTAAATATACTTAAATATACTTAAATATACTTAAATATACTTAAATATACTTAAATATACTTAAATATACTTAAATATACTTAAATATACTTAAATATACTTAAATATACTTAAATATACTTAAATATACTTAAATATACTAAAATATACTTAAATATACTTAAATATACTAAAATATACTTAAATATACTTAAATATACTTAAATATACTTAAATATACTTAAATATACTTAAATATACTTAAATATACTTAAATATACTTAAATATACTTAAATATACTTAAATATACATAAATATACTTAAATATACTTAAATATACTTAAATATACTTAAATATACTTAAATATACTTAAATATACTTAAATATACTAAAATATACTTAAATATACTTAAATATACTTAAATATACTTAAATATACTTAAATATACTTAAATATACTTAAATATACTTAAATATACTTAAATATACTTAAATATACTTAAATATACTTAAATATACTTAAATATACTTAAATATACTTAAATATACTTAAATATACTTAAATATACTTAAATATCCTAAATATACTTAAATATACTTAAATATACTTAAATATACTTAAATATACTTAAATATACTTAAATATACTTAAATATACTTAAATATACTTAAATATACTTAAATATAAATACTTAAATATACTTAAAAATATAATTAAATATACTTAAATATACTTAAATATACTTAAATATACTTAAATATACTTAAATATACTTAAATATACTTAAATATACTTAAATATACTTAAATATACTTAAATATACTTAAATATACTTAAATATACTTAAATATACTTAAATATACTTAAATATGTAAATATACTTAAATATGTAAATATACTTAAATATACTTAAATATTTAAATAAATATAAATATATAAAATACTGTAAATATACTTAAATATACTTAAATATACATAAATATACTTAAAAATAAATACTTAAATATACTTAAATATACTTAAATATGTAAATATTGTAAATATACTTAAATATTAAATATACTTAAATATTAAATACTTAAATATACTTAAATATACTTAAATATAAATACTTAAATATACTTAAAAATAAATACTTAAATATACTTAAATATACTTAAATATACTTAAATATACTTAAATATACTTAAATATACTTAAATATACTTAAATATACTTAAATATACTTAAATATACTTAAATATGTAAATATACTTAAATATACTTAAATATACTTAAATATACTTAAATATGTAAATATACTTAAATATACTTAAATATACTTAAATATACTT
Source organism: Drosophila elegans (assembly GCF_018152505.1). NCBI lineage: Eukaryota > Metazoa > Arthropoda > Insecta > Diptera > Drosophilidae > Drosophila > Drosophila elegans. The sequence continues at coordinate 4,907 of NW_024545568.1, forward strand.
AAATATACTTAAATATACTTAAATATACTTAAATATACTTAAATATACTTAAATATACTTAAATATACTTAAATATGTAAATATACTTAAATATGTTAAATATTGTAAATATACTTAAATATACTTAAATATACTTAAATATACTTAAATATACTTAAATATACTTAAATATGTAAATATGTAAATATACTTAAATATGTAAATACTTAAATATACTTAAATATACTTAATATACTTAAATATACTTAAATATTAATATGTAAATATACTTAAATATACTTAAATATACTTAAAATATACTTAAATATGTAAATATGTAAATATACTTAAATATACTTAAATTTAAATATACTTAAATATACTTAAAATATACTTAAATATACTTAAATATACTTAAATATACTTAAATATACTTAAATATACTTAAATATACTTAAATATACTTAAATATACTTAAATATACTTAAATATACTAAAATATACTTAAATATACTTAAAATATACTTAAATATACTTAAATATACTTAAATATACTTAAATAT
>NW_024545569.1:0-4067 GCF_018152505.1 Drosophila elegans
ATTGGCGCGGCAGTTTTCGAGCCCCGCCGGAGAGGCCGCCGACGCTGCGGAGGGGCAGTCGGAGGGCGTGGAACCGTGGGCGGAGGTTCCGGAGACGGAATGGCCAGCTCAGGTGGCCCAGGAAGCGCGACGGCAGCGAGGAGGAACCGGAAGGACCGCTGGAGCCAAACTCATGTTGACCGACGGGGGCGCGCTACCGCATTAAGGTCAGGACCGGGTGCGGGTTTTCAGGGAACAATAAAGAGGGCCCCTACACGAAGATCCAGCGTTTTAATTTTGGGGCACAGCACAACACAAAAACAAAAAGTGGTCATCCTGCAGCAGCCGATCATGAGCAGGGACGGATCGCGCGCAAAGCACGTGGGCCGGCAGAAAAACAAGGCTGCCGCAGGCTGGGGCGTGGGGGTCCCTTGCTGCTGCGGGGGTCTCCCGAAGCTCACCAGTCCAGGGTCCAGCACCCCGAGACATGGCAGGGGCATCATGATCATGGTGTTTGTTATGTATAAGCAAAATGTATTCTCGCAACCTCATACATCCCAAAACTATTCTGTATTCCTTCGTTCTATAAGCACACACACGCACGTTACTTTTGTTCATTCTCTCGCTGATCTCTGAATAAAGTCAGTCTGTACCAAGCACTCACCGAGAACGATTCTGCCAAACACAACAGTGTTGCTGTAAAGGAAAAACACGTTAGTTACAAAAACGTAAAAGTCATGTTTACTTACCAATTTTCGCAAAACAACGAGGCCATTGAAAAATTAGGGACAGGGGCGCCAGACGAAAGGCGGTCGATCGATAGTTGCGATCGATGGGTACAAAGAAAATACTGGATTTCTCAGGAAACGGTCACACCGAGGCAACTTAAGAAAACGAAAATGAAGTAACGATAATGAATGGGAATGGGATTGCTGATTTCAAACACGGGTTAATTTCTGGGCGGGGAAATTCAAATTTCAATGAGATGCAGTTTTGGAAATGTTCAAGTCTTTCAGGGAACTATCTGGGGAACAGGCTAACGCAGCACAGTCATGGGAAAGTTAAAGGGTCTTTCAGGGCGTTAAAGTTATAGTCTTTTAGGGAACCTTGTAAGGTCACGAGGAGAACGAGTTTTCCAGGGAATTTGAATAAACGAATAACAGGTGCGGATCACCACTTTCACCCAACATTTCCTAAAAAGGGAAATGTGAGAGTCTGAAAACTCCCACAAATCCCGATGCAGGAGAGCTGCCAAGCAACAACGAAGGAGTCGAGAATGCCAGAGGAGTCAAGGGCAACAAGGTCAAACGCTAAACAACGGACCTTGGACCCGGACAAAGCAGAACGCCGTGAACTAACGGTACCCTAACACGGCTTAGAAACAAGGTCGAACGGTAATTTAGCACTTCGAACCGGCATAAAGAGGACGCGCCGTGAACTATGCTGTGGTGCAGCAGTGGACCTTGGACCCGTTCTTGCGCGAGCTGGTAAGAGGAATAACGGCGCAAGCAGCAGCTCACCCAGTAATACTGCGAGAAACAAAGCGAGGGTGTGTACGCGCGAGACCAGTAGAAAGTAATCTGGTGCCGAGTACCAGGATCAAGATCGCGAAGTCGAGACGCCGAACGACTGTGAGTCTCCAAGGCTGAGTAATCCGCTGCGATCCAACGGGTGCTGGTCGTGATTTCGTCGAGCTCAGGTAGACCTTGCGTGGATTCTTCGTTAAAGGTGGCTGGGTGAAAGGTCGAACCTAGTTCTACCTGCTAGGCAATACACCTTGCCGACGAAGAGCGGAACCTAGTTCTACCTGCTAGGCGAAACACCTTGCCGGTCCCGACAGTGAGGTTCGCATAACATCCAGAGTCTAAAGGGGGCCGTCACGAGTCAGATACCAGCAAGCAGTCGACGACGAGAGACGACGCCGGACAGGACGACGACTTTATAAAATACTTTTTACCTTTTTGTCAAAAGTAAATGGAACAAATAAAAAAAATTCTAGCATTATTTTTAATGATAATATTTTATTTTAATGATAATCATTTTAGATTTTAATTGTACCAATATCTTGGATTATATCGAATTGGATTTTAATTGTACCAATATCTTGGATTATAACAAATTGTCTTTAAATAAAAATGATTTACAGGATTTTTATATTTGTTCCAATTACCTTTACAAAAATATAAAAATTATTTTGTATTTATTACTTGTTAAAAGACAATTTAAATTACACTGCGAATCATTAAAAAATAAATCAACCAAAAATCAATAAACATAATATTTAAAACAAGTGTCCTTAAAGGCCGCTGCCCTTAAAAACAATCGTCGGTAGGGTAGCCAGGCTCCAGCCGCTCATAAAGCAACGACAGAACTGATTTAGTTTGAAGTTTTCTCAACCACAGAAAGAGCAGTCAATTGTTTCTAGTGCAACGACTGCGATATGCCCCTGTTCCCATCTCATGGGACTGACTTCTATATATTCGAATACATACATATATGTAAAACATTTTACTACTACTGATTTGAATTTGTAAACAAAACAAAACGTATGCTGAAAAATTAAAAAATATATTATAACTTATAATATTCATATTTTTAATAATAACCCAATAGTAAATAAGCCCATATTCTTAGGGTACCAAGCTTGAAAGTGGCCAAAAGACAAAATATTCTTGATGCGCCGAAATGAAATAAACGCGCACATGCTCCCGTGTATGAGAATGCGCTGATCACGCATACATACAAAGACGAATTTAAGCGCAGAGCAGCCTTCGTAAAAAGCGCCTCTCTGCGACTGAACAGCCGAACTTGTGCAGTGAGTGCGCGAGCATAAAAATGAGAGCAAAGAATGAGAGGAAAAAAAACTCGAACGCACACGAAGTGCAAAGGGCCTGCTGCTGTGAGCACAGGGGGCCTCTCGCGTTCCGTTTTTGTGTCCAAATACGTTGTATGAAATGACCAGTCTATATGTTGTATTGTAACGAACTGATTGTGCGGCTAGCTCAGAAGATGTAAGTGTTCGTCCCACCAATTTATAAAAAAGTGACCGCCCTTTTGACCGGTCGAAACGCACAGAAAGATTGGGAGTATGCAGTGATCTTTTTATTCGCCGACAAGACCCTCTGCCGGGGTGGTGTAATGATAATGTAGAACTACGTTCTGCCGTCGTCTCCTTCCCACGTTGAACGCCTCGCTGGATCGTGCTGGCTGCGAAGTGGTGTCTCCCTCGACCCAGGTGATGTCTCCCTGCGCCGGTTTCGCTTGCGATGTCTTCTGCTGCCCCTGGCTTGGCGGGGTTACAGGGATTAGGGATGCGTCACCGTTCCCAGACTAAATTGAATAGGCACTGTGCTCTCAAGGCGTACGCCTTTTGCAGCCAGGACCCTCCTGTCCCTTGCTCTGTCCCGGCCGGTCGCACCGGACGTCGGCAGATTTCTACTTGACGGTTCGGGCGTACACCGGAAGCCGCCAACGCAGTCCCTAAGGTCAAACGCCAGGTTCTCGACGAACGCTTCCACCCTACCCTCTCTGCTGCAGGCTTAAGAATTCGAAGTATAGGCTGCTCGCTCGACGCTCGTTTTCGTCGTCCTCGTGTTCCGCCCCCTCCAGCTATCTCGACCAGCTCCGCTCCTTATTTGGCGACTCGATTGGCTACCGTTCTGGGACTCTAGCGGTGGACCGCTGTGCTCTCAACGCATACGCCTTTCGAGACACCAACTGAACAAACGCGTCCTTCCGGGCTATTCGTAGCAGGACCTTGTACAGTTCCTGCAGAACGATCAGGCATACGCCGGAGTTCGCCAATGCAGTCACTTGTAGGCAGGCTCCTCTCCTTGTTGGCGACTCGGTAAGCTGCCGTTCTAGGACTCTAGCGGTGGACCAGCTGTGCTCTCCAACGCATACGCCTTTCGAGACACCAGCTGGCGCAAACGCGCGTCCTTCCGGGCTAGTCGCACCAGGACCTTGTACAGCTCCTGCAGGTGATCGAGCATACGCCGGAGTTCCGCTAATGCAGTCCTTGCCCAGGCAGGTAGCTAGTTCTAGACAACTTTGCTTCCGGAGCCCACGGTTCTTCGTCGAAGGACTCT
>NW_024545570.1:0-2031 GCF_018152505.1 Drosophila elegans
TAACTTCAAAATCTGAAAATCCTGCGCTGGCCCAGATAAGCAGCCAAGTACATAATTGAACTTATCCATTGATTTGGACGTTGATGCACTGTGGTCAGTACAAACATATTCGGCATACCGACACCAAGCAAGACTTGTTACGCGCGGACCCCAGGTGGTTGTTCAAAACGAGATCACGAGAGAGGTGAATGAAGACGGACAGGAAAAGAGCTGATCAAAGTTCCAAAATACATACGAAGCAATATACGTCATACTAATTTCGTGCTAAGTAACATAAGATAAGTGCTTCCAAAATTGGTTAAGAGTCGGTGGTATAAATTATGTAGTAAATTATTATAGTCATTACATAGTAATTTCTGCATTGGTTCCATCAGCTTTTTATCCTATTTTGTCTGTTTTCTATTTTGCGATGGCTGCGTTCCTCAGCCCGTTGCTGTTTTCTGTGTTCGAGTGTTCTCGTCCCACGTTGTATTTGAGTTTAGGATGAGTCCGTGTTGATGTCGATGAATTTACCACCATTAATCCGGTTGAGTACTCAACTGAGCTTCTCCACATGTGGCCAACTGTTTTGGTCAAAGTTTTCACGTTGGGTTTCAGGTTACGGTGTGCCCAGTATATGTGTCCGTGTTGTTGACAATACAGTACCACCTTCGTTTTGTTGCGAGTACTCCACTCAAGCTGAAAGCCTACTTAGTTTTTACACATACAACTGCCTCCCCAACCTGCGTAATTAATGATCAGAGACTCATGCAAACAAATGACGCTCGAATGACGAAATTTAAAGAATACTTCTACATTTTCCTTGTTCTGTTACGGTCGTCATTAATGTAGCAGCTAACTGACTACTTTTGTCATCATTAAGAAAATTGATTATTTTCTCGAAACACACGTGTTTTTTATTCAATATTTAAGTTTTAGCTTTTAGTTGTTAGCGTGATCGACAAAAGCTAAGTGAGCTCTGCTTCCGCGCTAACAGTAGATATGGCTTAAGCTTACAGAATGTTATGCGTGGCGCAGTGTTAGTAAAACGTTAAATGAACCGTGACTAGCGCTACATATTTTCATTTACGTTTAAATTCAAAATCATAATTTATTATTATAACAATCGATCTCCTCAACAGAGACTGTTGTTTTATTCCTTTAATTGTAATCCTTCTTAACTTCGATAATCTTGTTGCAATTTACTTGTGTTTTTGTCTCCATTTATGTTACCCCTTTATATAGACGTGACATAGAATTTATTAATGCATTTTTGGTCTGTTATTGTATTTGCCAACTCAGCACAATTTGCCTGAAGAATGACTCAATAGCTTGGACTTTGGTGTTTGAACAGTATCATCATCTTCGTTTGGATTACTTATAATCGAGAATCTATTTTAGTCAGCGCATTGTTTGGCACAGTGATTTTGTTTATTTTGGGTTCGTTTGTTTTCCTCTTTGATTGTGTGGTTAATTTTCTCCGTTAGCATTTTGTGTTTTTGGTGGGGGTAGTGTGTTGCTTGTCAGAAAGAACTGACGATACCGGGCGCTGATTAGCTGCAGCTGATATTTAATATTTGTTGTCGTTGTTAAGCTCGAAAGTCATTGTTTTAAACAAGGGCATTATTCATGTCGTTAATTGTTAGTAACAAATTTATGGCCAAGGCTGCTAGGGTCGGGGACGGGCATTGGACACTCATTTTGTTCTTTGCTGCTTAAGATATAGTAAAGCAGGGGAGAAAGCGTGCTCTCCGTGTCGACTTTAGTTTTTCAGTTTTTGTTGGTTTGATAACTCTTCCGCTCGTGTAGAGATGTGAGTGTTGTTTCTGACGCCGAACCGACATTCGCGAGTACTTGTTGCCGAGTTTGATAATTTTAAAATTGTAGAGCTTGCGCTCTAACACGTTGGCGTTTTTGTTTATTATATTGTTTAGTACATGAGTACTATAGCACTATGACGCTGTTTAATTATCATGGGCATGCTTATATAGGTAATCGCATCAGTAATTGCATCGGTTCGTTGAGTTGAGAAAACGATCGACAGAGTTTCTC
>NW_024545571.1:0-8739 GCF_018152505.1 Drosophila elegans
TATGTTGGTGTAGTTTTGGCAGCAGCGTAGAGTCCCAACGCACAGTGGTCGATTCCATAGGCCATAAATATAAAAATCAATGTCAAAATTTTTTGACTAAATGTACCAATTCTTATTTATAATTGGTCTAGCTATTTGAAGTTATTAATTTTTTTTGTTTTGTCTTCTATCTGTCCATTCATGAATAGCATCGAAAGAGAGAGCATGATATTTATTGGGTGTTTGTGAGTAAGCAACGTGCAAGTGAAGCTTCAAAAAAAATTTTTAAAGTTTATTAAAGACAAGTTTTAGTACAACGAATGTGCTTAATATTTTAAATATAGTCTGTTGTGTTATTTGGACAGTATATGCAAACAATTGAGGCTAATTGCTAAAATATACTAAATTTTACTATCTTTAAAATAAAATGATTACAACTCTGATAGTGGGTACAGATCTATATGAAAAGCCAAGTTTTAAACAATACACATTTACACATTCCATATGGCGGCCCGTTTTTTAATCGTTTTTTGGGATTATTTTTTTGTGGAACCAGGAAAATTTAGAACTTTAAAATTTTTTCTATGTATAAGGTCAAGTATAAAATAATCCATTATTTGAACATAAAACTCAAAGTTTTTTAATGGTAAGAATTAACCGATTTATTTTGAAATCAGCACCATTTTCTCTATCCCTCTCCTTCGTCCTTATTTGCGAAAAACTTAGCCAGTCGGATTTTACAATCCACTCTTGAAGCTTATTTTTACTATCCAAATCGTTCGACATTGATAGGAGAAAAGGTGGTGCGATGTCCGGGCTATAAGGTGCTTCCTTTTGATGGTCCAACTGTTGACAGTACAAACCAAATAAGGTGCTTTGGCCATAGGAACAGCTCATAGTAGATAATTCCTTTGCCAATCCCACCAAAACATAGCAAAACCTTTCTGGCCGTCAATCCTGGTTAGCCACCGCCTGGGCCAGCTCATCCCTACTTCGACCACGACTGTTTCGCTTCACGTTGTCGTAAGTGACCCACTTTTCACACCAGTCACTATCCCCATGAAAAACGGGTTGGTTTGTTGCGATTGATTAAAGCAGCTTGATTCGCAGATCGAAATTTGGTCCAAGAGTTTTAAATGGTTCCAAACTGTTTTTTTCAGCAATTGATTTACTGCTTGAATGTCGGAACTCAATGATTTCTATTTCCTTCGCAGCATGCCTCACCTTGAACACAAAATTCCCAGAACGAAATCGACGAAACCAGAATTGTGCATGGTTAGCAGTAACAGTATTAGGGCCATATACTCCATTTAAATTTTAGCTGCCTGGCTTGCGTTTCGCCTTTGTCAAAGAAATTTAGCAAAGCATTGTGAATTTTCCTGTGCCGCTCTCCACATAGATAACGGATCTCAAACGTTTGTGTTTATCATTACACCATCAAGTATATAAAAACTTTGTAATGGTAAGCTCAATTTTCTTACGCCACGTACTCGAAGTAAATCGGACTTATACAAAGCGAATACAGATCACAAAAGTCATGTATTGTTCGAATAATGGATTACTTTTTACTTGACATATATTAAGTAACATCTTAACCACAAACATTTTTTTCAAAATAATTAATTAATTGGGACTAATGAGCTACAAAGTGGCATGATTCAGATTAATTGGATGGACTGAAAAAAAAAGTAAAAACTTCCAAGTTTTGAAAACATTAAAAAAAATGGTTTGTGGTTTTGACATTTTTAAGATTTGGAGGTTCGGACGATAGACACACGTGTGCTGAATATCTATTATATAAAAAGGGAGGGTTTTTCCTTCCTGACGCTATAACTCCAGAAAGCAAGAACCGATTTCCACGGTTTTGCATTCGTTGGAAAGGTCTCATAGGTCCGTGAGGTTTATAGTAACAGAAAAGCGGGAAAATCTTTTTACATACAGCACCATCTCTGATAAATAGCTTGTACTACAACCCAAAATTTTATGGCGCCGATTGCGTGATACATTGCTCGACAGCTACTAATTGTTCTCTACTCAGTTAATTTCATATGAAAACCGGTATTCTATTCACTGTAAAATTGTGAAAAAAAGTTATTCGTTTCCTTACATTTCAATTGAACATTATAAAGTCAATCACGTATATTATTTCATTTTTATTCATTTTCAACAGCAAGCATTTGTCTTTACGGTGGTAAGTTGAACTGTGTAAATTATGTGGATCAATGCAATTGAGGTTAAATTCCCCACTCTGTCCATAGTCCAAAATGCCTAGAGGATGACGTGCGAGCATCAGCCGCCGCACAGGAACACGCAAGCCAGCAACAAGTGTGTTCACAGGGCTAAAGGAACGTAAGGACACGAAGATCATTGGAATCATTCAATCGCTGGGTATTTCAATATAATCCTACTGCGAACTACAGTGATGTTGAAAATTTAGATATTGGACCAGCGTGACTATATGCCAATGTGCAATGCGTTAACGTTCAAAAGAGAAACGTCTGGATTGTGCGCAAGTGGAAAAGTTAAACTGTATCTGCTTACACCTGACCAGTCACCAGTGATTCCGATTCCAGCCATTTCTTTAACACATCCTTAAATACAATAGTAGCTCACTGCATGACTTCCTTTAGACTAATATCGTTAGAAAAAAGGCTTCATGCCGACTTGCAAGGTAAAAGATGCAACACTAACCAATCACTCACACCAACACAATGAATTGCATCACATTTGGGATAAGTGCACAATGGCACATCAGAAATTACTGGAAGCGCTTAACTTCACACTGAAGAATCTTCAGCAACAAGCAACATCTTTTGCGGCTTGATGATACTTTGGCAAGCAATTTCAGGGAGACGTCATAGAAATTCCCCGTGAAACGCCTGCATATGAATTGAATGCTTCCCGGAAGGCATGGGGTTTTATGAAATTACGCTAAAAAACATTATCGCTAACCACTAATATGAGGTTCCAACTTCAATATGATCAAGTGCAGCACAATTTTCCAAAATATTGTTAGCTGTTTGAAATCGAAAAGTCCCAGTTGATGCGACATCTAGATTAATTACTCTAACGACTGTTGCCGATTTGTAGACTCTCCATTAACTCTTATTGAAAATGTTTCCCAAACATTAGTGGGAATTATCAAAATAATGCTTGGTTAAGTCAACGAGCAATTCTTGCCGCAAAGAATAATGTTGTACACGCACAGGAATTTACCATTCAATCAAAAATTGCTAGCGATTTGGTGACATACAAATCCGTTGATTCCATCCCAAATCCCAATGATGTGTAATTTATCCAACAGGTTTTTGAACTCTCTGGAGTTACCAAGTTTCCACCACAACACTTGGTGAATTCAAAGTTGGTACAGTTATTATGATATTGCGTAATTTGAATCCACCGCGACTTTGCAACGGTACTCTACTTTCGGTAAAAAGACTTATGCCGTATTTAGTGAATTAATGGGCTTATGACACTACATTTGTTCACCTCTTTCATTGCTCATTTATTTTCAATGAGTAATGAGTGAGGAAAATTGTCAATACCGATACCCAATAATAAAAAATGAGCACCGGGTTTTGGTATAAAAATACCATTCGATGAAATACCACCGGGGCACCAAAAAGTACAATTTTGCTCATTGATTGGAGTTGACGACTAAACGGAATGAAAAAGCGAGGTTTTAAATGTATACGAAATATTTTCATTATAGGTAACAAGGAAAAACCTTTAAAATTAGCGGGATAAACACAATTAAATAAACAAAACAAGGTAAGTTTAAATTTAACAACGTTAAAAAGGCAGTGTGACCGTGAACTTATTACCAACAAAATGTCAAGCAGTATTGGATTGGGTTTTCCAGTTCACCAGAATTAAGAAAAGCATTGTTTTTTACATGGGCAGGTATAAGTTGCGTGTTAACATTAGACCAAAAAACAAAAAAAGTGGCTTACCAAAAAAAGCACGTATAACGCTTCGATTTAGTATTTCCTTTGGATTCACTTCCATTTAATTACGGAAGTTCGACTAAATAACACTTCATTTTTTGTATAGATATTAATTAATTACTGTCGGTAAATTAAATCCAAATTTTTCCTTTTCAAATATAAAACAAAAAAGTTTTTCTTCATCTTTAATCACCAATCGAAATGTTACATATAACGAAGTTATCTGGTGGCGAAAGAAAGTTCGCCGGGTTTACCCAAATTCGACTGATATGAACAAAATAGGTCAATTGGTAATTGGTGGTCGCCAGTTCGAAAACATGGCTTCGAGAAAAAAAGGGCTGAAAAGCTTAGGTATGAATACCCGGACCATAAAGGACACCATCCTGCTCTTCATAGAAGATATTATTTAAAGTTGACTGTTCCTCTCGTGCATCCATCCTGGCTTGTCGGACGACACGTTTACGCGCGTCGTGGTGCGTTAGCTATTCGTTCCTTGCGTGGGTGTACGTGATCAGGAAATACACAGCCAACTTGATAGTCCATTACGCTGTCGTATGATATTAACAGTTTTAATTTCGCTTAAGATCAGAAAGGCCAGAAAGAATCACAGTTTTAACTCCTGGATGTAGGTGTTGGGGAACAAAATCCAGGTCAACGAACTTCTACAATCTGTTACTACTCTGTGTTTTTGCTGCCAAACATCTGATCAGTTGTACGACCTGTAGATAGATCTTCGATCTTTTAGAGCTGTTTTAAATTGTGTTGTCAAATGTGACTTGTCGTGGTGACATACCACATTCAGCGCTCCTCCTTAACTGCTGCCTGGTGCCATTTGCACCAACTTCTTTTCGGCCCATTGGGCAATTTGGTGTTAGGGAAAAAAGGGTGTCCAAATTTTTTTTTAAAGATTTTTTTGTATGACATCTATAATATTATGCTTTTAAATTTAATTCATATTAGTATGTCAAAAAATGACTTTAAAGAATGGAAAACAAATTTTCAAAAAAAATAATGAATGAAAATAGTGACTCTTCGGAGGCGCCTTGATAAAAAGTTGGATGTTAATAATTCATAACCGGATTATCAGAAGAAAAAGTAATTTTTAAGAGGTTATCACGAAGATATTTTTATACCCTGCAGAGGGTATAATACTTTTAGACAGAAGTTTGCAGTAACGCAGTAAAGGAGACTATTTCGACCCTATAAAGTATATATATTCTTGATCAGCATTACTAGGAGAGTCGATCGGGCCATGTCCGTCTGTCCGTCCGTCTGTCCGTCCGTCTGTCCGTCCGTTTCTACGCAAACTAGTCCCTAAGTTTTAAAACTATCTGCATAAAACTTTTCAAAAGTTGTCTTTCTATTGCAGGTATACTGCAGTATATAAGTCGGAACGAGCCGGATCGGACGACTATAGCATAGCCCCATAGGAAAAAATCGAAAAATAAATTTAAAAAATTATAACTATGTTTTTTAATGTTTTCTAAAATGTTTCATTCTTGCAATAGCTGCAAGGGTATATGCTTTCTTCTTGTTTTTTTATTTTTTTAACTCTTTTGTAGTAAAAACAAAGCAATTTTAGCTTAAAATCGTGGTTAATTTGTTATTACAACATATTAAAATATATTTTTAACAAATATTAACAAATATTTACAAATATTAACAAATATAAGTTTACAACGCAGTGAACGGACGTGTTTTCAATAGCTCCCGAAGAAAATCAAATCAAAATTTGAACATTTGCTGTTCTCATTGTGATTTAAAACAATTGAGAAAATCCCAAACTTCGAACCCTGCTTTGTTTTTGTTTTTGTGCATCGAACCCCGCATCTGCACTTGTGTGCGAATCGATTTACCGCCTTCGTTTCAACAACTTCTACATAATTACTTTTCCTACACACGCTGTAACCATGGTTTCTAACAACGTCTACGCAGCAACAACAAAAACTGCTGCTAGAGATGCTCAACTTTCGTCTCGAAGAGAAACTTTAAAATCACTGACCTTGTCCAAGATGCGGAGCAGCGAATCCTCAGTGGCCTTATGACTCGTTTACACGGAATCGCAGCTGACCTAAATCTATAATGGAACAGCGGGTCGCGAGCGTGGAGGCTGGTGGCTGTGATACAATCGGACAGGGACAAGATAAAGGAGCGTATTAATAATCCGGAGGTTCAGGTCTGCAAACTGAACACTTTGAATAAAAAGAATGGGGGAGATAGAAGTCAAACTCATCTCACCAAATGGCAACTCAGGCTTGCGAATTTCTACGCATGAATGCATGAATTCCATTCCTAGAATATTCTTCAACAAACTTTGTTTTTTCGCTGCAGCTGCACTCCGCCGCCCAAATTTATCGAAATTTTCTGGCGGAGAAAAACCACAAATTTCTTCGTGGACCCGGTGGTCATTATAAATATAGAAACTTCCACGGAGTATCAACGCACTGCTACACAACAATCCATATTTTACAACTAATAAGGTTTGATCCCCTTACAACTTCATATTCAGTGGTGTCAAAGTTCGGTGTAAGTTTGTGGGAAAAACTACATTTTTAAGGACAACCTTATCTCCTACGCTAATTTTAGCTTCTTTGTTCCTCTTCTTTTCTCAGCCATTTCCTTTCCTTTTGCTTATTTATACAGTCTCTATCCTTTTCAACTGAATCTGTAAACTCTCCCACCAAATCTTGTATCCCCGGAATCTTATCTCGAATAACTCTATTAAACATTAGTTGTTGGAGCCGTGCCTGTAGTGCCATGAGGGGTCACTTTGTACATGAGTTGTAAAAGTTCTGATTTCATCTTTAAGATTTTTCTTGTGTAGATGGGCTATCTTTAGACGTTTTACTAAAGCTCTATTCATGTTTTCCACCTCGCCATTGGACTGTGGCCATAAGATGGTGTCGTTATTTTACCATTCCGCACGATTTGCAAAAGTTTCGAAACTCAACACTAACATACTGACGACCATTATCAGTCCGCAACTGCCTTGGGTGCATCCTAACCTGCTAAAAATTTCCTTACACGCTTCAATTAACGATTCAGATGTGATTGAGCGCAAAAACTTAAATTCCATATATCTCGAGTAACAATCTATTAACACTAAGATGTGTTCTGTTATTCGGGAGTGGCCCCAGTAGGTCTGTAGCAACTGAAAGCCACGGCCCGCCCGGAAACTCGAGTACTTTTCATTGGAGGTGGGTGTGTCGTCTGAGATACCAAAATACAATCTCAAGTGGCCCTGACATATTTTTCGGTATCCGGTCAATCTGAGGCCACCATACTTTAGAGCGCAGCTGCCGCTTCATTGCTTGATTCGCCAGGGTGGCCTTCGTGTGCCAGTATTAACAACACCGATCGTTTTAGGGGTTGACGGAATGACTATACGAACTCCCTTAGCATAATTGTACCAATAGTTTGACAACTTCCATAGTCGGAAAGGGAAGGCGCTTACGCAGCGCGGAGTTCCAAGAACCCTGTTGGGAAGGCACATCATTGCGTCGACAATTTCGTCCTGAGTACTTTTTCGGCGATATCAGATACATCGATGTTGGTGCAGTATTCTTCGATAACTGGGTAGTATGCTGTGCTCGCCCTTGAGGTCGTAACAAGTGGAAGGTGTTATCTCACACAACCGGGATAAACTGTCAGGCCATATTTTCTGCCGACTTATAGATGATTTTAAACTTGTACGTTTGAAGACGAAGAAGCCATATCTTTCAATGAGCGCAGCTGGAGGTTTTGACGTAGGCTTAAAATCGCTTCTAGTGGCTTTCTACATCAGTCACTAGTTCAAACTCGAAACCTATTAAATAAAATAGTATTTCTCTACTGCCCAGACTAAAGCCAAACTTTCCTTTCTGTTTGTGAGTAACGTTTCTCCACATCAGTTAAGCTTCGACTGGCAAAAGCGATAATATTTGGTTCGAGATCATCTTTAAAAATTGTAGCACACTGCACCCTAAAGTTACAGGGCTAGCATCTGCTATCAATCTAGTCTTCTTTTGGGGTCAAAGTATGAGAGGCTCGGATCTTATATAATGCTGACTTTAGCTTTTGAATCCATTTTCTTCAATCTGTCCCCAGTTGAATTTGGGGTCCTTCTTTACCAACTCCACGTAACGGTTCAGTTAGGTCAAAGCGTCTGAACTGAATTTACCAACGTATGTGACCAATCCGAGGAAACTACGCGTTTCTTCCTTAGTCTTGGGATCACGGAAAGAATTGTCAGCTGCTATTTTTTCTCTGGATCTACTTCAATTCCTTTATCAGTCACCCACATGTCCCAGAAACTTGATTCTGTTCGTCTTCCAAATGCACTTTTCATTGTTTAAGAGAACATTATTTTCTTTGAAAAACATCACAAACCTTTTTAACAGCTTCATCATGCTCTTTTTCGTTGCTCCCAAAATAATAATGTCGCCGATATATTTTCATCACATTGTTGCACGATGCAAGGAGTTCTTCAAGTCGTCGCTGAAATATTTCAGGAGCCGCATTTATGCCAAACATCAACAGTTTATATCTCAACCAAACCTTGGGGTGTAATGAAAGCCGGTGATCTGGTCGACTGGATTCCTTCTGAGCTCCAATTGATGGTACGCGCCCTTGAGATCCAAACGAAAAAATAATTTAGCGTTTCTCAACTTAGTCACAGTGACTCAACCGTAAAGCGCAGGGGGTAGTTTTTCTAAGTAACGTTTATTGGTCAATTGTTATCCAACACTCAATATTGAACTCGTTTTCTTGAAAGAACAACTATCGGTGAGATCCACAGTTGGATCAGTTCATTTACTGGTTCAATTATATCCAG
>NW_024545572.1:0-272 GCF_018152505.1 Drosophila elegans
GACTGGAATACGTCTGGGCTGTTTCACCGGGTCAACCATAAGGATCTATTGACGGTTTTTCACGCTAACATTTTTTCCACTTAGGGAACGGTGTTACTAATTCAATGTGATTTACTGGTATTATCCGCAGAACATTCAATTTAGTTGCTGTTTCCCCGTCCAAGTAGCGATTGTCGTCCTTTCTCAATAGTGCAAAAAGGATGCAATCAACTCGACTTGACTTGATGCTATTGATTATATCAAAAGCACAAATGACATTTAAAATTGTGTCC
>NW_024545573.1:0-352 GCF_018152505.1 Drosophila elegans
ACTGTTTATTTTAAAACAGTTTTCTCGATTAATTTCCCTTTCCCTCTTGGTTGCCGTCTTTAACCCACCATTACGTTTCTTCTTTTGAAACTTTCCACGTTCTTTCCTTCATACGACGGTGGGTATGGACGTTTACAAAACAGTTCGGCATTTCCGGGCAAAATGGCCCAGTCGAGACATCGATTACATTTAGTCTGTCGCGCTGGGCATGTGGGACTATCCTCCTTATGACCTGACCGCCCACATTTTCCACAATCATTTTGACTGGTTGGCCACCGATTTCCAATTGGAAATTTTATTAATTGTGTCTGAAAACGGCTGAATGGCATTGACTGTGATTGCTTATTAATTT
>NW_024545574.1:0-4840 GCF_018152505.1 Drosophila elegans
TATATATGTTTTTTTAATTTATTATTTATATTAACAATGTTTGTCGAGCAATTTTCCTTCCAAACTTATCAACCTCTTGACGCTACAATTTATTTTTTTTTTTTTTATAGTTTTATTCGCATTCTGCCCTGACCACTGTCAGATAATGCCTCATTTATTATTTTAAATTTCAAATTTTCATTTATATCTGTTCTGACTCAATTGTCAGATAATGTTTCAGTTATTATTTAAATTTCAATTTTTTTTCAAATTTTCATCGGCACCTTGCCTCTGACCACTGCCAGATACTGTTTCAGTTTTATTTCATTTTCAATTTTTTTTTTTCGGTAATTTGCCTCTGACCTTTGTCAGAACTTGTTCTACATTTTCTTTTTTTTTTTTTTTTTTTTTAAAAGCTTTCCTTGCTTTTATCTGATCACAACTTCTCATACTCTTAAATGCAATTTACCTTTAAAGTTTCTTCTTCTTATATTTTTTTTTTTTTTCTGACATACCGTTTACTCGCACTCGAACGCACTGACAACGACGAACGAGATGAATGAAAAGAGATAGAAAAAACTAACGGGTTCCTGCGAGATAAATTTGTCCACTTTTAACAACTACGCCTTTTTGTGTATTGCTTAGTTTTATGGTTACTAGTTTACTCTAACGATTTTAGCTTCGTTTTCCATAGATTAATCTCGTCGCCAATGTAACAACTCAATAAATCACTTTAGATTGTCTTTTATAAATGTATTTTATTTTCACTTCCCTCCTTCCGCGGCGAGTGCCAAAATCAAACTAACCAATTATGTTGGAGAACAGTGATCCAAGGCCTAGAAGAGAGAGAGAGCCTCTGCTCTCCTACAACCGTCATCGCTGGCTTAGCTCCTTGGTGCCGGTTCCCACAATATTTTTTTATTGTTCTTAGTTTTATAGGTTGTTAATTGTCAAAAATTTGTTACTTTCTCTTGGGTGTCTTGAAGTCCTCTATTTTACTAAAGCGCGCATCCCAGTAGGTCCTCAATATGTTCGACCAGACTGAAATAGGTAGTTCCATAGCTGGGAGTTTAATTAGAATCCCAATTGGCACAAAGAGGGTATTAAGGTCGTCCATAGAATGCACAGAGTTTCCATGAAGAACTGGGGACCTGAATAGCAATGTCTTAAGAAGAGCAAAGTATCTCGACAATTTCGAATCTATTGTTAATTTACAAACTTTTTCTTGGCCTTTTTGTTAATGTCCCCAGTATGATTTTATTGTATGACCAAAAGTCTCTTTACCAGTTTTCTCCAAGCATGACCCATATCTTTCTGACACTTTCGAATTTAGGGACTATAAAAAATATTAACTACACTGAATTGGAAGTGCAATATTACAATTGTGATTGGACGTACATAAATATGTCTCCCAATATAGGGCACCAATGGAATATTTTTTAACAGCAACATTGATTACCTGTATAACAAATGTATTTTAATAAGACAAAAAACTATCTATCCAAGCAAATTTTGGCTACTCCATAACATTAAAAGAAACATAGCGATCCGTGAGCCATATTACAATATGAAATATAAACAGAGAAACGATTTTTTAGAAACAATACACTTCGACGCGTTATAATGTTCATCAGACTGCAAGTGTGGACTTTATGGGCCCAAATTTCAAAATCTAGCAATTAAAAAAAAAGGCAGTGAACTTAATTGGGAATTATTAAAAGCATTGGAATTGGTAAAAAGCAAACAGTTTTCCCAAGCAAAGTAGTTGTGTAATTCGGAAGTACCTGAAGCTACATGCAACAAGTACCTGAATGCCTTACCCGACGGTGATATCCAATGTGATGTCCTTGAATGTTTACTTAAGGCTAAGTCAAACCATATTAAATTGTTGTTACCTTTACCCTTACCCATATTGCACACAATTTGAATATGGAAATACGTAAAAAATTGTCTCCCCATACCGAAAAGTCAAACTGAGTTCAGACCCTATCCCTACTTCCTTTTTTTTGTCGAAAATTTTTTGAAAATACAATCTTTTATTTGACGCCGTTCAACCGTAGTGTTCTATGCACCACCCTAAGAATCTTTTTTTCAATTTTTCGGAATCTGCAGTCATGCTCTTGAGGTCTCTATGTAAAGTTACGATTATATTAGTCTGTGTAATACCTGCTTTTAAAATTAATAACTGGGCCATTGAAACGGACTTTGTCCAAACTCAAAAAAAAACTAATGTACTACGCAACTCCTTAATTCTATTAGTATTCTCAATCAAATATGTATTTCCGAAGCAGCTGGGCGAACATATGGTCTTCTGAGACAGCTTTGAACTTCAGTCGTTCTTGCCAACTGAACTACGAATGCTAGTGGATAAACAAATACAGTTCCCACCCTGCTTTACGGTGTTGAAATCTTTGGGCATTGCGACACTCAAGATATGCAAAAATTATCTGTTGCTTGTAATTCAATTGTCCGTGTTTAATCTCCGACTTACTGACCACACTTCCCATCTAATCAACAATATTCTTGACCTTAGCCTTAGTCAGTGGATTGACCTTAAGACTTTAATTTATTTTAAAAAATGGTGAGCACCCGTGAACCGTATTTTTTGTTTGAAAACTTCTTCTCCAGCTCATTCGCAAAGAAAACAAAACTTAACATCCCTTGTCATAAAACCTTGTGCTCTAGAGGCAATTCTTTATCATCATACGCCTTGAACAATCTACCCCACGCTCTTAAAACCCTCGGAACGCGTCTTTGTTTAAAATCAAAAGAATTTCTGGAGGCTTAATATAGTTGCAACTTAAGTTTTATTTTTTTTCAATTCAAAAATTTATTTTCTCCTTATCTTAAAAAAAAAAAAAGAATAAATGCAAACCCTACCCTTAACAGTATAATATTTTATAACATTAAAATCGCTCCTGAGTGATAAAAACAAAAACATATCTTAATGAGGTAAAACAGTTGTGACGATCGCACCTTCAACATTAAAAATATCTGATATCAAATTTTCTGAAGAATAATGAATAAGCATAAGGAGGAAAAAAAAATCCAAAAAGAAAGTTGTCCGCTCCCAATAGAACATTTAATTTTTATAACTTATGATTTCATATTTGGTTGCTTAAATTAGGAATTTAATTTTATTTTTAAATAATAATAAGTATTTTATAAATATTTAGTGAAAATGTTTATTCTTTTAACCTGAAACCAAATTAATGGTGAATATTTGTAGGCTTTATCTGCTCTAAATTATGAAAAGTTGCTGTTTTTGTTTCCTAATATCTTTCTACAACATATATCCATAAAATGGAATCTCAAGAACTACATTAGTAAACTAACCAAAATCGGCTCTAAAAATTTTAATAGTTAAAAATGTTATAAAGTATATTATTTAGAACATTTATGTATATATCACATATAATATATCACTTGTCTGTAGCTTTAATAGTTAAGAAGTTATAGCCGTGCAAAATTAAGCGATTTCCCCGCTTAATAAGCTAAGTCGTAAAAAAGTCGTACAACGCTTGGCATTTTTTTCCAGATATGAAAAAATTTTATTTTGAGATATACCAAGTTTAGCTTTTGTACGGGCGTTTTAAACCCTTGCAGAGGGTATTATAATTTCAGTCAGACGTTTACAACGAAGTGAACGAGACATTTCCGACCCTATAAAGTATATATATTTTTGATCAGCATCATTAGCATAGTCGATCTAGCCATGTCCGTCTGTCCGTCCGTTTTTACGCAAACTAGTCTCTCATTTTTAAAGCTATGCGCATGAAGCTTTCCCAAAAGTAGTCTCTCTATTGCAGGTAGTATATAAGCCGGAACGGACCGGATCGGACGACTATAACATAAAGCTCCCATAGGAACAATCGGAAAAATAAATGAAAAAAAAAAAATTATAAATTCTGCTTTTTTTCTTTTAATTCTTTGATATATAGTAATGGTTCGATATTTTAGAATTTCGATTTAAATTCTCATCAAAATCGGACGATAATAAACTATATAGCTCCCATGGCAACTATGAACATATTACAGAAATATTTTATTTAGAACTACGCTTTAATTTTATTAAAATCGGAAAAAAATATATCATATAGCTGCCATAGGAACTATCAAATAATTGAGCTGCGAATAATCATAGCTTCAATGTTTTAAACATATACACAAAATAAATATTAATTTTAATTTTTTTCAAGAATATTTAATTTTTGCAATAGCTGCAAGGGTATATGAACTTCGGCTTGCCGAAGCTTGCTTCCTTTCTTGTTTCAACAAAATTTTAGCTGTGCTAAAAAGTGATTTATTTTACCTACCCAGGTTAAAGAAATTTAAAAAAAGGTGAGAATGTCACTATCTCCTAAACCAATACATTTTCCTAAAGTTAATCCTATTTAGCGATACCTTTCGATTGGTGTATTACTGGTGTATCCCAGCTGATTTTCAATTCTGCGGCTATATAAGGTAGTCGCTTATGTACACAAAAATTGGTTTTGCAAAAATATTCTGCCCTTGTTATATATTTTTAAAATCATAGACCATAAAAAGAAAAACACCAGTACTTCAAAAATTGAAAAAAAGAAGAAGAGGAATTGCAGAAGATTTTTCAACTTGTCTGCTTCAATTAAAATTTATATACCTTACAGGCATGCAAAATTTTTAAATAAATAATCGGACCGATTCAAGAATTCGTAAAAGAAGATGCTTAGTTTTAATATATAAACACTTTATACCGACTACTTGGGATAATATGATTTTGGAAATATAATTGTAGTTTTGTACAAAATCAAACACGATCGTTCGATCTTGAATTATTTAACCTTTACGGGTGCATCTTCGAAAACTAAAAATATATGTGCCT
>NW_024545575.1:0-5481 GCF_018152505.1 Drosophila elegans
GATAAGATCATGCGAATAGTCCATGATCTGCTCCAAAAAAATGTACTGGCGGGCAGGGAAGCACTTCATAGCTTCAGCACTACCAAGGCAGTGCAGTTCTCTTGGGTTCCCAGTCACCAGGGCATTGATGGCAACGCGACCGCGGACGTACTAGCAAATGACAGAACAGAGGACGTGACCATCTCCCTAAGAACGCACCAATGCGCAAAACGTGTAGAAGCTAACCAAAAACAGGTGGAGGAGAACCCAAACCTACAAAACCTCAAGAATCATGTGAACGGAGGGCAATGAAAAACTCAGCCACTACGAAATGCACCTACTACGGTAGGACGACGCACGCAGTCAAACTAGGCATCACCAATAATGGCAGAAAATGCGATGATGCTGGGACGAGCAAGTCCTTGGAACATCTTATCTGAAACGGGACGGCCCTCTTTAGGGCAAGGAGAAGATACCTTGGCATGTCGATCCTTAACGACATTGGCACACCCCCGAAATAATCGCTGGTTTTATACTCAATTATCAGGAGAGCTTAGGGCCATGCTGGCCCTTGCGAGGCCCTCCCTTCCGTCCAGGCTAGCCTTACCCAACCTAATAAATGTATATATTTTGCAGGTTTTGCAAGAAAAAGAACAGCAAAAATTGTGAAAGTTGGGTTCAGTGTGACGTCTGCGTTTGTTTTCATTTTGCATGTGTTGGAGGGAATGAAAGTGTGGAGTTTTAAGGTTTAAGCTGTAACGATTGCTAGCTTAAATACATTACTGGCTTATCCTTAAATGTAATTTATTTTTCGGCAAAAAAAAATTTAACTTTACAAGAGGCGCAGTAACCCTCAACTTTAAGACCGGGTGCAGTTTCAACCAACTAAAGCACCCATCCAATTGCAGATGAAATAATCGGTAACACGACGCTTCCTTAGTCAACAACGTAAATAAACAATTAATGTTGGCTATGTTAGAGGAACAGAGTGATATGGATGAAAAGTATTTGGAGCAAAGTATCAGTTGCTTGCACATTTAAATGGACAAAACTTTATGCCTTGTTACGTTGGTGTATTAGTGCCCAGACCAAAGGACTTGGGCCGAGTGGGAGTTGCGCCCTGGGTAGGTACGCTGGGTGCCGGCTCAGCTCGCCGGATGGGGCGGGTTCTTTGGAAACCACTCCCTCCCCCTACGTAACGAGAATAAATTTATCGTGCCTCAGGAAAAAAAAAAAATCGTTCAGTCCGTTTTGTCATTTGTCGTCGCTGCCCACAAGCTTCTCAAGTAGCTAGTTCGAGCGCTTGATCGACTTTCGATCGGCTGCGTGTGGCAGTTTTACCCTGCCCCTTCATACCTCCCGTATGCCGATGGATCGCGGCCACTACAATGCGATCCCCTATTGTCAATGTCGTCAGTCCAAAGTTACATCATTGTTCTTGACCCGAGTTTTTTCATTAGCGTCAGCTCCCCCTTTTATAAACGTTTGCCAAGACATTATTGAGTTCTGTTTCATATTATAATTTATTGAAAAGATTTTTCATTTAAAAAGGTGCGCATTTAATTGACAAATAAAAGAGTAAATTAGGGTGCCAAATTAATTAAATTGAGCAATATTCTACGCGGTGTATATAATATTTGTATTAACGTATAATAAATTTGTTGAAAATGAATAAATTTTTTTAGAATAATATTTTGAGTTAATTTATAAAAATAATAATATGGATCTTACAGGACTTTAAATTTAATGTTTGAGGATTAGGATATATATTCAATGTTTAAGTTGCACATAGACCTAGGTATATACGCATATGTGTAGATATATATATATATATATATATATACTTTCGCTTGACAGTAAGGCGAACGCAACTCACTTACCCTTTTTATTTCCATCGACGAGAGCTCTCATTGTGGTATTCTGGGTTTGGAAAATTAATTATACACATATGCATAAATTTATTTATATAAGTGCAAATTCACTTAACATTATTAATTAGTATAAAAAAATCATGTTAATTGCCATTTCTTGGGCAATTGCGCGATGTTGGTCTTATTTTACAAAGAGAAGAAAAAAGAAGTTATTCGCTTTATTGCGATACGAATTGCGATGAAGAGAAGAGTGAAAACGGCACTCGCGGCGGTTGACGGTAGCACTTCTAGCTGAGGTTTCTTCTGGTGGTTCCAATTACAAATAAAAACTTTGATCTTTTGCTTGCATTTAATTGTTTGTTTATTATTGATGGGTGTTGTTTATTGTTTTGCCGAAATTGAAATAATAATAATAATAAAGTGTTGGATTAATTTATATAAAAAAAATTATATTAATTGTCATTTCTTGGGAAATTGCGCGATGTTGATCTTATTTCACAAACAGAAAAAAGGAAGTTATTCGCTTTATTGCGATACGAATTGCGAGGAAGAGAAGAGTGAAAACGGCACTCGCGACGGTTGACGATAGCACTTTTAGCTGAGCTTTCTTCTGATGGTTCCAATTACCAATAAAGACTTTGGTCTTTGGCTTGCATTAAATTGTTTGTTTATTATTGATGGGTGTTGTTGATTGTTTTGCCGAAATTGAGATAATAATAATGAAGTAATTGTTATTTTTGCACGGGTTGATATGTTAGTGCTGGCTCCTTTCTGGCCAATTAGCGGTGGCAGCTATGATTTTCTCCAGATCGTTTCCGTGGTCTCGACGACAATATAAGGATCAAGAGTCTAGTAATGAGGCACAAAACATTGTAGACTTTGGTTATGTCCTCCTTGTGGTCTACAATTTCGACGTTGTTCACCACGTTTGCCGTGTTGTCTGATGGCTTCGAGGTTGTAGATCCCATGATATATAAGTTATATTTCTATCGGGTTCTAAATTCGATCACTCGGATAGGTTCCCCTGCCATTACTGTTTTTGCCAGTAGAGGACTTATCGCGGTTCCATGGTCGTTTCTGTATCGACTCCCGATTCTCAATTATCTTGGACTATGACTGCCCGATTCGCAATCATCTTGGACTATCTCTCGAACCTAAGGTGGGGGCTCTTTTATGCCGGTGGTATTGCTTCCGGGTCATCTAAGTGTTCCCATTTAGGTACAGCATTTCCCCTTTTTCTGGCTTAATGGCCCACTTCTTGATTATGCTAGGTTTCAAATTAATTGCTGCGTACACCTATTGCCTGCTGTTTGTTCTTATGAATTGCTTACTCTGACCAATTCGTTGCTGGTTTCGCCACCTGCACTTCACGGTGTCTTCTGTCTCTGGTTATTGTATCTATTTCTTTCTTGTTTTATTTCTTACCCCGCTTCCGTAACACGCTCGAGGCTCGTCGATGCTGATTCAGCATGGAATGCACTCGCAAAAAGAAACTACGAGGAGCGATTGTAATTAGGTTGTTATTGCCCTAACGTGTGGCCTCGACCCATGCCCTGGGATTTAAAGTCTCACGCTCTATTGTCTGAGATATCCGGGCTATTGTTATCATTAATTTGCCCTCAACAAAAAAATAGAAAAAGGTCAGGTGACAAATATATATATATATATATATATATTTTTTTTGTTTTTATTTATTTGATAAGATATGAATTTTTTTTTACATTGACAAGCGCCGTCTTGTCGGGGTCGGCTCGTAGTCGTCTTCGTCTTCGGTTTAGACACGGTAGTCTGGAGGCAGACTTGCCTCCTCTGCCGGCGGCGAATTGCAAACTGGCTTCTCGCCGGATCCGCTCATTCTTCGCGTGGATGTATTCAAACATCGCTTCGAAGTGAGGAGTCTCTAGCCGTGCCTGGCGGTAGTCCTCCTCCCATATCCGCAGGTCCCGCTGTGTGGCGTCCCTCAGCCGTACTAGTTCGTTGAGGCGTATGTAGTCGGCCTTTATCCTTGCCATGGTCTTCTCAATTTCCCGCTCGTCCACCGCTATGTCTCTGCGGTCCCGAGCGTCGGCTTCTAAGGGGAGGGGTCCTCCCTCTGCCTCACACCTTTCAAAATGCTTCTTCACGGCCTCCCTCGTGATTTCGATTTCCTGTATAAGTTTCATCTTCTGCTTCTTTTTTTTTCTTCTTCGCTGAGTAGTACAATTGCACTGATCGCTGTTGGTTTTCAACCAGTTTCATGCGAAAAGGTCTTTGGTATGATATACTCCAATACTTTTTCCAACCAAATTGCCTTATTCGTACAGCGACCCTCCCTTGCGTCCAAGTATGAGACACCGTACCCGATTGGGCCCAAGCTTTGCATTATACCCTTCCATTCGGTTACTCTGCTTGTAGTTTTTTTCGGTATACCACCTGAACTACTGCAAATTCAATTTCCTTACTGCGGGTATTATACGTTCTTTCAGCTTTTTCGTGTGCCCGAGCTAATCCTTGTTTAACTACAATTCGTACTAGTTCCATCTTATCCGCCAAGCATAGAGCTTGATCTGTTGCTGATAGGCCGCCGATACGTCTCATGATCGGATACGCACTTGCGTGTGCGACCATGTTGGTCCCAAACATTGCATAATATGGTTCCAGTCCCAAAGCTTTCGTGCTAGCCACTTGTAATATTGTACACGCGATTCGTCTCAGGTGTGTGTCCCAGTGCCGCTGGTCTTTGTCCGTAGCTGACCTGAGCATTTGTGAGCACGGATCGGCTTACTAGTTCTACTGCATTCGCTTGTGGCGAATAAAAGCCCGTTCGAACGTGTCGGATTCCATATTGGCTGACTTATTCGGCAAATGTTGACGACACAAATTGCATCGTTATCGGAGTGAATGTATTCTGGCACTCAATTGATGAAAAATTTTTCTTTTGAGAAAGATTACTACGGCTGTTGCGGTTGCTTTTCCGCATTGCCTTTAGCCAGACGAATTTGGTGAAATGGTTCAGACACACAAAAAAGATCACGGTGTTTCCGGATTTGGTCCGCAGTAATTAAATAATAAATAAACAATAATCAACCTTGATAGTGGCACACGCCTGCCAATTTCGGCAAAACAATCAACAACACCCATCAATAATAAACAAACAATTGGTAATTGGAACTATCAGAAGAAACCTCAGCTAAAATTGCTATGTCAACCATCGCGAGTGCCGTTTTCACTCTTCTCTTGCTCGCAATTCGTATCGCAATAAAGCGAATAACTTCTTTTTTTCTTCTCTTTGTAAAATAAGACCAACATCGCGCAATTGCTCAACAAATGACAATTAACATAATTTTGTTTATAATGTTAAATGAATTTGTGTATAATTAATTTTCCAAACCCAGAATACCACAATGAGAGCTCTCGTCGATGGAAATAAAAAGGGTAAGTGAGTTGCGTTCGCCTTACTGTCATATATATATACATATGCGTATATACCTCGATCTATGTGCAACTAAAACATTTAGATATTTATCTAAACGTCATACATTAAATTTAAAGTCCCTGTAAGATCCATATTGTTATTTTTTTATAAATTAACCAAAATATTATTCTAAAAAAATTTATTCATTTTCAACAGATTTATTATACGTTAATACAA
>NW_024545576.1:0-6791 GCF_018152505.1 Drosophila elegans
TCTTATATAAATGCTAGAACTCGACAAAGTTTGAAAAAGTTGCTAAAATTTAAATACATAATTAACAAGAAAGCAAGCAAACTTTGGCAAGCCGAAGTTCATATACCCTTGCAGCTATTTCAAAAACTAAATACTCTTGAAAACGTTAAAATTATGATTTACTTGCGTGTATGTTTAAAAACATTGAAGCTATAATGATTTGCAGCTTAGTTATTGCGGCTATACGATTGTTCCTATGGGAACATGAAACTTTCCCAAAAGTTGTCTTTCTATTGCAGGTAGTATATAAGTCGGAACGAGTCGGATCGGACGACTATAGCAATCGGAAAAATAAATAAAAAAAAATTATAACTTTGGTGTTTTTTAATTTTTTTTTTAAGTTTTTTAAGTTCTTCGAAATATAGTAATGGTTAAATATTTCAGAATTACGGTTTAAATATCATCAAAATCGGACGACTATATCATAAAGCTCCCATACAAACAACAAAATTTTATTTTATACCCTTATTATAATTTCAGTCAGAAGTTTGCAACGCAGTGAAGGAGACATTTCCGACCCTATAAAGTATATATATTCTTGATCAGCATCACTAGCAGAGTCGATCTAGCCATGTCCGTCTGTCTGTCCGTCCGTTTCTACGCAAACTAGTCTCTCAGTTTTAAAGCTATCTGCATGAAACTTTCCCAAAAGTTGTTTTTCTATTGCAGGTAGTATATAAGTCGGAACGAGTCGGGTCGGACGACTATAGCATATAGCTCCCATAGGAACAATCGAAAAAATAAATAAAAAAAAAATTATAATATTGCTGTTTTTCATTTTTCTTTTAGTTCTTCGACATATAATAATGGTTTATTATTTCAGAATTACGGTTTAAATTTCATCAAAATCGGACGACTATATCATATAGCTCCCATAAGAACAATCGGAAAAAAATGAAAAAATAATTATAACTTAGCTGTTTTTTAAACTTTTTCTTAGTTTTTCGAATATTAGTATTGGTTAATTATTTCAGAATTACGGTTTAAATTTCATCAAAATCGGACGACTATATCATTAAGCTTCCATAGGAACAATCGGAAATCAATGAACAAAAATTATAACTTAGCTGTTTTTAAATTTTTTTCTTAGTTCTTCGACATATAGTATTGGGTAATTATTTCAGAATTACGGTTTAAATTTCATCAAAATCGGACGACTATATCATTAAGCTTCCATAGGAACAATCGGAAATCAATGAACAAAAATTATAACTTAGCTGTTTTTAAATTTTTTTCTTAGTTCTTCGACATATAGTATTGGGTAATTATTTCAGAATTACGGTTTAAATTTCATCAAAATCGGACGACTATATCACATAGCTCCCATAGAAATAATGAAAATATATAAAATAACTATCTAATATTTGAGCTGCAAATCATGATAGCTTCAATGTTTTTCAACATATACGCAATTAAATCATTATTTTAATGTTTTCAAAAGTATTTCATTTTTGCAATAGC
The DNA here is from genome assembly GCF_018152505.1 of Drosophila elegans. Taxonomy (NCBI): domain Eukaryota; kingdom Metazoa; phylum Arthropoda; class Insecta; order Diptera; family Drosophilidae; genus Drosophila; species Drosophila elegans. The sequence continues at coordinate 1,501 of NW_024545576.1, forward strand.
TGCAAGGGTATATGAACTTCGGCTTGCCGAAGTTTGCGTTCTTTCTTGTTTTAATAAAAAAAAATATTTTTTTTTATTTTTGTTTAAAAATAATCATTAAGAACAAAAAGTTTGAAAATTTAATTTAGTCATCACGTCATTACTAAACTTAATATTATTGTGGTTCCTGACAAATACATATATTTCACTCACCAGTAGGATTCCAAACACCTTGCGAACGGACTATGACCAATTGTTTAAAAAACCATTAAAATAAAAAAAATGACTTTACATTTAACGAAAAAAAAATTTTCAATGAAAAATCGTTTCAGTTAAAGAGATTTTAGATAACACTTTTTTGCATCACCAATACTTTTTAAAAATTATTTGTTTGAAATGTTTATATTTCTCGACGCAAATAAAATATTATAAATAAATAAAAATCTTGTAAAAGACTTATATTTTGTTGCTTACGTCTGTTACTTTATGTAAGATTTAAAACTAAGATATAAGATATAAAACTAACAGGTTTTTATCCGTATGAACGCCGAGATTACGCTGCGCAAGTTTTTTGCAAATTTAGTGGTAAATTTGTTAGCTGAGTAACGAGTATTTTAAAGTCAGGGAACACGACTATATTCTTTCATAATATACCTTTGCAGACGGTATCCTTTTTCCTCTCCTTCCTTTTTCCTTGGAAAGTAAAAGTTTAATATTCATTAAAACATCTAACTTAAATAAAATTAAAACCTTAATTCTGAAATATGTGGCCGGCTAACTCATCCTAAGGGCGGAGTAACAACCATGTCCCAGCAGTTTAATTTGAGTAAGTTACATTACGAAAGAGCATCCACATTTAATTCTGTTAGCTTTTTTCATTGTTAGAAACTTTCAATGCGGACTAAAGACCGTCGCCATTATCACAAGTGGTCAAAGCGGCAATAACTCGAGGGAAATAAACATATATATCATCAACGAAATGAAAGTTGTTTTTTTATATATTTCGCGACCCAATTTAGATATAGTTGGACGCGCTGCTAAAGTGCGGATTTAGGATTCTAATTCCAGATTAGTTTCACAGTGAATCTTAACAGCAGGTAAGTTTCTTCTAAACAAAAGTTTAAACGAAATTCCGAGCGAACCGGGCTGAATTTAAATAGCTAGATCGCTCAGTGTTTTCACAGAAGAGGGCGCCACCGTAATTTATCGATAGTGTAACTTGCTGACATATCGATTTATTCTGGTATTTACCAGACGGCTTCAGCTTGAAAAGCAACAAATATTAAAACAAATATCAAACTAATTCTTGACGAATAAAAAAAAAATTAAAAATCAGCAAACTTATAATTTTTTTTCATTTATTTTTCTGATTGTTATTATGAGTGCTATATGATATAGTCCGGCTCAATTCGACTTATGTACTACCTGCAATAGAAAAACAACTTTTGCGAAAGTTTTATGCAGACACCTTTAAAACAACGACTAGTTTGCGTAGAAGCGGACAGACGGACGGACAGGCGGACATGGCTGGATCGACTCTCCTAGGGATGCTGATGAAGAATATATATTCAGTTTTAAAGCTATTTGCATGAAACATTCCAATCGGAAATCAAATAATATTCTTTAAGTAAGATATTAGAATTAGATGTTTAGTTTTATTAAAACTGAACGACTATAACATATAGCTCCCATTGGAGTAATCATAAAAATAAAGAAAAATAAATAAATAATAAATTATAGCTTTGCTCTTTCTTCATACTCATTCAGATATAGTAGGTTAAATATTTCAGAATTAAGGTTTAAGTTTTATTAAAATCGGCCGACTATCATATAACTCCAATAGGAACATTCGAAAAAATATATGAACAAGAATAGAAGCAAACTTCGGCAAGCCGAAGTTTATATACCCTTACAGCTATTAAATATTCTTGAAGACATTAAAATTATGATTTACTTGCGTGTATGTTAAAAGCATTGAAGCTATGGTGATTTGCAGCTCAATTATTTGAGTTTCTATGGCAGCTATATGATGTCGTTTTCCGTTTCGAATTTCTAAAAAAAATTACAATTTAAAAAAGTTAAATTTTATTTATTGTTCCCATGGGAGTTTTATATTATAGTCGTCCGATTTTGATGAAATTTAAACCGTAATTCTGAAATATTTTACCATTACTATATGTCGAAGAACTAAAAAAATAAATTAAATAACAGCAAAGTTATAATTTTTTTCATTTATTTTTCCGATTGTTCCTATGGGAGCTATATGCTATAGTCGTCCGATTTTGATGAAATTAAAACCGTAATTTTGAAATATTTAACCATTACTAAATCCTCTAAGAACTTAAAAAATTTAAAAAACAGCAAAGTTATAATTTTTTAAAATGAATTTTTCCGATTGTTACTATGGGAGCTATATGCTATAGCTCCTACTTATATACTACCTGCAATAGAAAGACAACTTTTAGGAAAGTTTCATGCAGATAGCTTTAAAACTGAGAGACTAGTTTGCGTAGAAACAGACGGACAGAAGGACATGGCTGATCAAGAATATATATAGTTTATAGGGTCGGAAATGTCTCCTTCACTGCGTTGCAAACTTCTGACTGAAATTATGATACCCTCTGCAAGGGTATAAAAACACTTAGTCAAGTTTTTTATTAAGGTCGATTTTGGCTTGCACTAAATTAATGTGAAAGCAAAAAATTGTATTTGAAGTTTAAGTTTGAGTTTTGTCTTTTACATATACTTATTTATATACTTTATAGTAAAACGAAAAAGTGCCAACAGAATAATGTTATTTTTGCTGACGCCGCTGTATATAAATTATCGCCAAAGAACAAAAAAATCTATGCTTTCAAAATTCGGTATAACCCTTACAAATACAAACGTGAATTATCAATCTAAAGTACAGATTGTGTGTTTGAGTGTTTCTTAGAATTCTAATCAATTCCCTTGGGAAGCTGTTCATGTACAGATTTTAAAAATAATGCCACGAACTTATCGTACAATGGAGCGTATGGACCGCCCCAAATATATGAGTAAGACCGACATTATTTTGATTTACATGAAAAAGTTGTCAGGGATACATTAAGATAGATTTAAGCTAAGACACTAGGCGGACAGGCAGGCGAGACTAGATAGACTCTTCTGTTGAAGTTGATCAAAGACATTTAAACTAAGTTAGACGACATAAGGTCGATGTAAAAATGTGTCAGTAGCTTACAAACCAATTTTGGATTTGGATTATAAGTATTTTTAAAATATTTGTGTTTTTCATTTCTTTTTTATCTTTCTTGAAAAAATTCTAAAAAATTCCTTCCTTTAAAATATTGTGTAAGAAAGCATAAAAATGTATAAACATTTAGGATTTACGTTCAGTTTTTTGTATATAAAATAATTATAATATTAAAATATGTATAACAACATAAATATGGGATAGATGTAAGCTTCAATTTGTTAACTTTTTTATTGAAACTCAAATGAAAATATTTACAAAAACAATAGCCACAGTATTTTACTTATTTTTTGTCAATGTTAGTGGAAACAAGAAAGGAAGCAAACTTCGGCAAGCCGAAGTTCATATACCCTTGCAGCTATTTCAAAAATCAAATATTCTTTATAACATTATAACTATGATTTACTTGCGTATATGTTGAAAAACATTGAAGATATGATGATTTGCAGCTTAGTTATTGCGGCTATACGATTCCTATGGGAACATGAAACTTTCCCAAAAGTTGTCTTTCTATCGCAGGTAGTATATAAGTCGGAAAGAGTCGGATCGGACGACTATAGCATATAGCTCCCATAGGGACAATCGGAAAAATAAATAAAAAAAAATTATAACTTTGGTGTTTTTTAATTTTTTTTTAAGTTTTTCGAAATATAGTAATGGTTAAATATTTCAGAATTTAAATTTTAAATTTCATCAAAATCGGACGACTATATCATAAAGCTCCCATACAAACAATTATATAATTTCAGTCAGAAGTTTGCAACGCAGTGAAGGAGACATTTCCGACCCTATAAAGTATATATATTCTTGATCAGCATCACTAGCAGAGTCGATCTAGCCATGTCCGTCTGTCCGTCTGTCTGTCCGTCCGTTTCTACGCAAACTAGTCCCTCAGTTTTAAAGCTATCTGCATGAAACTTTCCCAAAAGTTGTCTTTCTATTGCAGGTTGTATATAAGTCGGTACGAGTCGGGTCGGACGACTATAGCATATAGCTCCCATAGGAACAATCGAAAAAAATAAATAAAAAAAATTATAATATTGCTGTTTTTCATTTTTCTTTTAGTTCTTCGACATATAATAATGGTTTATTATTTCAGAATTACGGTTTAAATTTCATCAAAATCGGACGACTATATCATATAGCTCCCATAGGAACAATCGGAAAAAAATGAAAAAAAAAAATTATAACTTAGCTGTTTTTTAATTTTTTTCTTAGTTTTTCGAATATTAGTATTGGTTAATTATTTCAGAATTACTGTTTAAATTTCATCAAAATCGGACGACTATATCATTAAGCTTCCATAGGAACAATCGGAAATCAATGAACAAAAATTATAACTTAGCTGTTTTTAAATTTTTTTCTTAGTTCTTCGACATATAGTATTGGGTAATTATTTCAGAATTACTGTTTAAATTTCATCAAAATCGGACGACTATATCATTAAGCTTCCATAGGAACAATCGGAAATCAATGAACAAAAATTATAACTTAGCTGTTTTTAAATTTTTTTCTTAGTTCTTCGACATATAGTATTGGGTAATTATTTCAGAATTACTGTTTAAATTTCATCAAAATCGGACGACTATATCATTAAGCTTCCATAGGAACAATCGGAAATCAATGAACAAAAATTATAACTTACATAGCTGTTTTAAAATTTTTTTCTTAGTTCTTCGACGTATAGTATTGGGTAATTATTTCAGAATTACGGTTTAAATTTCATCAAAATCGGACGACTATATCACATAGCTCCCATAGAAATAATGAAAATATATAAAATAACTATCTAATATTTGAGCTGCAAATCATGATACTTTCAATGTTTTTCAACATATACGCAATTAAATCATAATAATTCCAAAAGTATTTCATTTTTGCAATAGCTGCAAGGGTATATGAACTTCGGCTTGCCGAAGTTTGCGTTCTTTCTTGTTTTAATTAAAAAAAATATTTTTTTATTTTTGTTCAAAAATAATCATTAAGTTTGAAAATTTAATTTAGTCATCACGTCATTACTAAACATAATATGATTGTGGTTCCTGACAAATACATATATGTATTTCACTCACCAGTA
>NW_024545577.1:0-65711 GCF_018152505.1 Drosophila elegans
GTTCTCTGTGTGTTAAGTGAACTAAGTGAAATAAATCAAAATGTCTGGTCGTGGAAAAGGTGGCAAAGTGAAGGGAAAGGCAAAGTCCCGCTCCAATCGTGCCGGTCTTCAGTTTCCAGTAGGCCGTATTCACCGTCTGCTCCGCAAGGGCAACTATGCCGAGCGTGTTGGTGCCGGCGCTCCAGTTTACCTGGCTGCCGTGATGGAATATCTGGCCGCTGAAGTACTCGAGTTGGCTGGCAATGCTGCTCGTGACAACAAGAAGACTAGGATAATCCCGCGTCATCTGCAGCTGGCCATTCGCAACGACGAGGAGTTGAACAAGCTACTCTCCGGCGTCACCATTGCCCAAGGTGGAGTTTTGCCCAACATCCAGGCTGTTCTGTTGCCCAAGAAGACCGAGAAGAAGGCTTAAACGTTCCAAAAGCAGAGCCAACTACATACTTGTACATAAAAACAAACCCAACCGTCCTTTTCAGGACGACCACGTTTTTACCAAAGAATTGTAAAGATTTTCAAATAGAGCGAGCAAAAGTATTTTTAATAAAATGGGTATTTTGAAAGAACGTTCATATTTCGGGTAAAAAAAATTGTTTGCAGCGAACATAATAATTTACTGCGATATTACCGAGTTTCTTTTCACTTCAAAATTCTAAGATGCTTGGGACTAATACGAATTTATGACAGAACGCTATCTGACGGATTAGCAATCCGGTTAGCCTGCATCTGAAGCAGTACAGTCTGCACAAAATACATTTAGGAGCTAGCTTTATCTTGAACAAAGCGAGTGGTTGCTTTGCCGCACATTTCTCTACCTGAATTAGCAACTGCCGAACGGCCGCGAAGAATATTTACCTACTTTGGAATTCTCAGCTAACAAAAGCAGAAATTCTAAAATGTTTTGAAAATTTGTCTCCTCTCGAAAACTTAATGGTGGTCCTGAAAAGGACCGATTGTTGAATGAAGTACAAGCTGTACTGTTTTTTTAACCGCCGAAACCGTACAGGGTGCGGCCTTGTCTCTTCAGGGCGTACACAACATCCATGGCTGTGACAGTCTTCCTCTTGGCGTGTTCGGTGTAGGTGACGGCATCGCGGATTACGTTCTCCAGGAACACCTTCAGAACACCACGTGTTTCCTCGTAAATGAGTCCAGAAATGCGCTTCACACCGCCACGACGAGCCAAACGGCGGATAGCTGGCTTCGTGATACCCTGGATGTTATCACGCAGCACTTTGCGATGACGTTTGGCGCCACCTTTTCCCAAGCCTTTGCCTCCTTTACCGCGACCAGTCATTATTCACTCTTTTCTATATAAACACACTGCACGAAAGTCACTGACGAACTAATTTCAATTTTTCGGCGTGCCCCTATTTATACCAAAAACCCAAGAAACCCGAGCGAGTGCGAACGATATGTTCGCCTCGCTCTTGGCTCGCCAAATGAAATGGCGTCTGCTCCTCTCTCTTTCCAACCCTCCACTTTTGCTATATAAGTAGGTAGCGATCGCGCCGAACGTTTATTGTGTTTTTAGACGTGAAGTGAACAGTAGTGAACATCCAAATCAATTATGGCTCGTACCAAGCAAACCGCTCGCAAATCGACTGGTGGCAAGGCGCCACGCAAACAACTGGCTACTAAGGCCGCTCGCAAGAGCGCCCCAGCCACCGGAGGCGTGAAGAAGCCACATCGCTATCGCCCCGGCACTGTGGCCCTGCGTGAGATCCGTCGCTACCAGAAGAGTACCGAACTGCTGATCCGCAAACTGCCTTTCCAGCGTCTAGTGCGTGAAATCGCTCAGGATTTTAAGACTGACTTGAGATTCCAGAGCTCGGCGGTGATGGCTCTTCAGGAAGCCAGCGAAGCCTATCTGGTCGGCCTCTTTGAAGATACCAACTTGTGTGCCATTCATGCCAAGCGTGTGACGATCATGCCCAAGGACATCCAGTTGGCCCGTCGCATTCGCGGCGAGCGTGCTTAAGTTGAGACTGCATCAACTGGCCACCATTGCGCTACCATATTTTATACAAATCGGTCCTTTTCAGGACCACAAAATACATTCAATGAGATATTTATTTTTATTTTACAAGCTTTTTTATTTTTAATTCATAAATATGTATTATGTTCGTTTTTTATTTCAGTTAATGATTCGTTGTGAAGGTGTGGTAGTTTCAAATGGCGTTACGATTGTATGTGCAAAGCACGAACTATAATAAACATTCAAACGTCATTAAAAAATTAAAAACTTTTAAAATCACTCTAAAATTCTTTGTTTATTTAATGAGTCAATAAATATATTAAAACAGATCACATTTTTATTTCGGTCTGTACTTGGTGGGATTTTTACAAGGGGTACGGTTGTATGGGACAAACACGAACTATATTAAACATTCAAACGTCGTTAAAAAATTGAAAAACTGAAAAACACATTCGGAAAATAACTTTGCAACGTTTATAAATTATTTATTTATTAAACAAAGACAACAATTTGTTGAACGAAACCAAGTTTATATTTTTATTTCGGCTTGAATATAGTGTGATTTTTATAGGGAGCAAAGTTGTGTGGAACAGGCACAAACCACTCAAATGTTATAGAAAAATCAAAAAACTGTTTAAATCACTCTAAAAATAACTTAGCAACGATTTTGAATCCTATATTTATTTAATAAAACATCAAATGTATTAAAAAAGATAGATTTTGTGTTTTTTATTTCGTTTGGTAATTGGTGGGATTATACAAGGGGCAAGGTTATATGGGACAAGCACGAACTTTATTGCACTTTTAAACGTCATCAAAAAAATCGAAAAAATGTTAAACACTTGCTGAATATAGCTTCGCAACGTTAACGAATACGTAATTTAATAAATAAAATAAAAAAGAATAACAATATAATAAAATTTAAATTTTTTTTGACATAATCTTCAATGTGACTTTAACTTGATTCATATATGAGGCACAAATAAGCCTCTTTTGGACAAACTACAAATAAAAACATCTGAAAAATGTAATCGACTAAAGCAAACAAATAATTTGCTTAAGAAAATCACAAATAACTATGAAATTTAAAAATATTTATATTTTTTTCATTCCGAAAACTATGGCTGCTTCTCCCTTGAAAGCCAACTTTTTAAGTAGCCTAGGCTCAACTTAAAACAAGTAATAAAATAACTTTTTAATGAAAAGTAAGTATATTTTCAGTGTTTCTTAAAGAAAAAAGTTTAAATTTCATTTTTAATTGACAATTGTACAAGTAATTGTTAGATTTCTTATTTTAAAATAGGTTTTAAAAAAAATTGCTCATGTTACAAATGTCAATGGTCAAGTTCATTCAGCTATAAAAGGTTGCCAAAACCAAATATTAAAATTTAAAAAATGCTAAGAACTTTATGGATTATTTAAGAATGTGAAAAAATAAATACTTTGTTTTTAATAAAGTTTTTAAACTCTAAATACAGGAAAATAAGTTTGCACTTCAAGTAAACATTTGCACAGCAAATGACTGGTGTCAGACCCATAGTTAAAGTGCTCTCCTCCTCGATTCTCATCCGAATGAAGGAGGTCGGCGGCAACGCGCGCGCCATTTTCTAAACAAAAAAGTGTTTTCGAGTGAACAAAGATGTCTGATTCTGCAGTTGCAACGTCCGCGTCCCCAGTGGCTGCCCCACCAGCGCCAGTTGAGAAAAAGGTGGCTGCCAAAAAGGCAACTGGATCTGCTGCCACAAAGGCAAAGAAGCCGACTGCACCACCATCGCACCCGCCAACTCAGCAAATGGTGGACGCTTCAATCAAGAACTTGAAGGAACGTGGCGGCTCTTCGCTTCTGGCAATTAAGAAATATATCACTGCCACATACAAATGCGATGCCCAAAAACTGGCTCCATTCATCAAGAAGTACTTGAAATCGGCCGTGGTCAATGGAAAGCTGATCCAAACAAAGGGAAAGGGTGCGTCTGGTTCATTTAAACTGTCAGCCTCGGCCAAGAAGGATCCCAAGCCAAAAGTTGCGTCTGTTGATAAAAAGGTCAAAAGCAAGAAGGTAGCCGTTAAGAAGACCGGTGTCACCGCCAAGAAAGCTGCCGGAGCTGCTGACAAGAAGCCCAAAGCTAAGAAGGCTGTGGCTACCAAAAAGACCGCCGAGAAAAAGAAAACCGAGAAGGCAAAAGCCAAGGATGCCAAGAAAACTGGAACCGTGAAGGCAAAACCAGCAGCAACAAAGGCCAAAACTACCGCAGCGAAACCGAAGGTGGCCAAAGCACCCAAGGTCAAACCAGCGGCGTCAGCTAAGCCCAAAAAGGTGATAAAGAAAGCAGCTGCTCCTGCTACCGCTAAGAAGCCGAAAGCAAAGACTACGGCTGCTAAGAAGTAAACTGGAAAAGTACAGTATCTGTACCAGTCCGCGCTCAAAATCGCAATTTTAGATTTTCAAATCTGAAATTTATTTAAACAAGCCCTTTTCAGGGCTACAACATTCGTTAACAAGAGAAAAAAACTTTCAATTCAAAAACATTCAAATTATAGTCATTAAGCTTATAAATCAATTAATTTATACAAATTTAATATTTTTTTAATTGACAAATTGTGCTGCTGGTAACATCTTTAAATTTAATTTAATATTGCTGACCAAAAGTTAGCAACGCAGTGCAATCTAGGTTGAGGCGATTTCTTCTTGGCATGCCCTTTTCCATGCATAAGAATAATATAATAATAATTATAAATTATATAGCGTAGCTTAGGTATATATCCCTAATTTTTAAAATATAAAAACAAAGACTAATTTTATCGTTACATATTTAGGACAAATGGTATATTGAAAATGTAGTTTCTTTTGGTAATATATTTTGTGGCCCTGAAAAGGGCCGTTTTGGTTCTTTCTCCGCATACGCAGCAAGAGATATTTACTTGGAGCTGGTGTACTTGGTGACAGCCTTGGTTCCCTCACTGACAGCGTGCTTGGCCAACTCTCCGGGCAGGAGCAGACGGACAGCAGTTTGGATTTCCCTACTGGTGATTGTTGAGCGCTTGTTGTAGTGAGCCAGACGAGAAGCCTCGGCAGCAATACGCTCGAAGATATCATTCACAAAGCTGTTCATGATGCTCATCGCCTTCGACGAAATGCCGGTGTCAGGGTGGACCTGTTTCAGGACCTTGTAAATGTAGATGGCATAGCTCTCCTTCCTCTTGCGCTTCTTCTTCTTGTCGGTCTTGGTGATGTTCTTCTGAGCCTTGCCAGCCTTCTTGGCTGCCTTTCCACTGGTTTTCGGCGGCATTATTTATATTCACTTATGATTTCACAAACACAATTCAGTGATCATAACGGAGCGAAAACGCGTTCATGTTTATACTTTTTTTCGAGCAATCTTTTCAGGCCTAAGGAAACTACCCCTAACTGAACGCACAAGCAGACGAAAAAGTATAAATATGTGGCTTCCATATGTTTACTAGCATTCGTTCTCTGTGTGTTAAGTGAACTAAGTGAAATAAATCAAAATGTCTGGTCGTGGAAAAGGTGGCAAAGTGAAGGGAAAGGCAAAGTCCCGCTCCAATCGTGCCGGTCTTCAGTTTCCAGTAGGCCGTATTCACCGTCTGCTCCGCAAGGGCAACTATGCCGAGCGTGTTGGTGCCGGCGCTCCAGTTTACCTGGCTGCCGTGATGGAATATCTGGCCGCTGAAGTACTCGAGTTGGCTGGCAATGCTGCTCGTGACAACAAGAAGACTAGGATAATCCCGCGTCATCTGCAGCTGGCCATTCGCAACGACGAGGAGTTGAACAAGCTACTCTCCGGCGTCACCATTGCCCAAGGTGGAGTTTTGCCCAACATCCAGGCTGTTCTGTTGCCCAAGAAGACCGAGAAGAAGGCTTAAACGTTCCAAAAGCAGAGCCAACTACATACTTGTACATAAAAACAAACCCAACCGTCCTTTTCAGGACGACCACGTTTTTACCAAAGAATTGTAAAGATTTTCAAATAGAGCGTAGAGCCAACTACATACTTGTACATAAAAACAAACCCAACCGTCCTTTTCAGGACGACCACGTTTTTACCAAAGAATTGTAAAGATTTTCAAATAGAGCGAGCAAAAGTATTTTTAATAAAATGGGTATTTTGAAAGAACGTTCATATTTCGGGTAAAAAAAATTGTTTGCAGCGAACATAATAATTTACTGCGATATTACCGAGTTTCTTTTCACTTCAAAATTCTAAGATGCTTGGGACTAATACGAATTTATGACAGAACGCTATCTGACGGATTAGCAATCCGGTTAGCCTGCATCTGAAGCAGTACAGTCTGCACAAAATACATTTAGGAGCTAGCTTTATCTTGAACAAAGCGAGTGGTTGCTTTGCCGCACATTTCTCTACCTGAATTAGCAACTGCCGAACGGCCGCGAAGAATATTTACCTACTTTGGAATTTTCAGCTAACAAAAGCAGAAATTCTAAAATGTTTTGAAAATTTGTCTCCTCTCGAAAACTTAATGGTGGTCCTGAAAAGGACCGATTGTTGAATGAAGTACAAGCTGTACTGTTTTTTTAACCGCCGAAACCGTACAGGGTGCGGCCTTGTCTCTTCAGGGCGTACACAACATCCATGGCTGTGACAGTCTTCCTCTTGGCGTGTTCGGTGTAGGTGACGGCATCGCGGATTACGTTCTCCAGGAACACCTTCAGAACACCACGTGTTTCCTCGTAAATGAGTCCAGAAATGCGCTTCACACCGCCACGACGAGCCAAACGGCGGATAGCTGGCTTCGTGATACCCTGGATGTTATCACGCAGCACTTCGCGATGACGTTTGGCGCCACCTTTTCCCAAGCCTTTGCCTCCTTTACCGCGACCAGTCATTATTCACTCTTTTCTATATAAACACACTGCACGAAAGTCACTGACGAACTAATTTCAATTTTTCGGCGTGCCCCTATTTATACCAAAAACCCAAGAAACCCGAGCGAGTGCGAACGATATGTTCGCCTCGCTCTTGGCTCGCCAAATGAAATGGCGTCTGCTCCTCTCTCTTTCCAACCCTCCACTTTTGCTATATAAGTAGGTAGCGATCGCGCCGAACGTTTATTGTGTTTTTAGACGTGAAGTGAACAGTAGTGAACATCCAAATCAATTATGGCTCGTACCAAGCAAACCGCTCGCAAATCGACTGGTGGCAAGGCGCCACGCAAACAACTGGCTACTAAGGCCGCTCGCAAGAGCGCCCCAGCCACCGGAGGCGTGAAGAAGCCACATCGCTATCGCCCCGGCACTGTGGCCCTGCGTGAGATCCGTCGCTACCAGAAGAGTACCGAACTGCTGATCCGCAAACTGCCTTTCCAGCGTCTAGTGCGTGAAATCGCTCAGGATTTTAAGACTGACTTGAGATTCCAGAGCTCGGCGGTGATGGCTCTTCAGGAAGCCAGCGAAGCCTATCTGGTCGGCCTCTTTGAAGATACCAACTTGTGTGCCATTCATGCCAAGCGTGTGACGATCATGCCCAAGGACATCCAGTTGGCCCGTCGCATTCGCGGCGAGCGTGCTTAAGTTGAGACTGCATCAACTGGCCACCATTGCGCTACCATATTTTATACAAATCGGTCCTTTTCAGGACCACAAAATACATTCAATGAGATATTTATTTTTATTTTACAAGCTTTTTTATTTTTAATTCATAAATATGTATTATGTTCGTTTTTTATTTCAGTTAATGATTCGTTGTGAAGGTGTGGTAGTTTCAAATGGCGTTACGATTGTATGTGCAAAGCACGAACTATAATAAGCATTCAAACGTCATTAAAAAACTTTTAAAATCACTCTAAAATTCTTTGTTTATTTAATGAGTCAATAAATATATTAAAACAGATCACATTTTTATTTCGGTCTGTACTTGGTGGGATTTTTACAAGGGGTACGGTTGTATGGGACAAACACGAACTGTATTAAACATTCAAACGTCGTTAAAAAATTGAAAAACTGAAAAACACATTCGGAAAATAACTTTGCAACGTTTATAAATTATTTATTTATTAAACAAAGACAACAATTTGTTGAACGAAACCAAGTTTATATTTTTATTTCGGCTTGAATATAGTGTGATTTTTATAGGGAGCAAAGTTGTGTGGAACAGGCACAAACCACTCAAATGTTATAGAAAAATCAAAAAACTGTTTAAATCACTCTAAAAATAACTTAGCAACGATTTTGAATCCTATATTTATTTAATAAAACATCAAATGTATTAAAAAAGATAGATTTTGTGTTTTTTATTTCGTTTGGTAATTGGTGGGATTATACAAGGGGCAAGGTTATATGGGACAAGCACGAACTTTATTGCACTTTTAAACGTCATCAAAAAAATCGAAAAAATGTTAAACACTTGCTGAATATAGCTTCGCAACGTTAACGAATACGTAATTTAATAAATAAAATAAAAAAGAATAACAATAGAATAAAATTTCAATTTTTTTTTGACATAATCTTCAATGTGACTTTAACTTGATTCATATATGAGGCACAAATAAGCCAAAAGAGGACAAACTACAAATAAAAACATCTGAAAAATGTAATCGACTAAAGCAAACAAATAATTTGCTTAAGAAAATCACAAATAACTATGAAATTTAAAAATATTTATATTTTTTTCATTCCGAAAACTATGGCTGCTTCTCCCTTGAAAGCCAACTTTTTATGTAGCCTAGGCTCAACTTAAAACAAGTAATAAAATAACTTTTTTAATGAAAAGTAAGTATATTTTCAGTGTTTCTTAAAGAAAAAGTTTAAATTTCATTTTTAATTGACAATTGTACAAGTAATTGTTAGATTTCTTATTTTAAAATAGGTTTTAAAAAAAATTGCTCATGTTACAAATGTCAATGGTCAAGTTCATTCAGCTATAAAAGGTTGCCAAAACCAAATATTAAAATTTAAAAAATGCTAAGAACTTTATGGATTATTTAAGAATGTGAAAAAATAAATACTTTGTTTTTAATAAAGTTTTTAAACTCTAAATACAGGAAAATAAGTTTGCACTTCAAGTAAACATTTGCACAGCAAATGACTGGTGTCAGACCCATAGTTAAAGTGCTCTCCTCCTCGATTCTCATCCGAATGAAGGAGGTCGGCGGCAAGCGCGCGCGCCATTTTCTAAACAAAAAAGTGTTTTCGAGTGAACAAAGATGTCTGATTCTGCAGTTGCAACGTCCGCGTCCCCAGTGGCTGCTCCACCAGCGCCAGTTGAGAAAAAGGTGGCTGCCAAAAAGGTAACTGGATCTGCTGCCACAAAGGCAAAGAAGCCGACTGCACCACCATCGCACCCGCCAACTCAGCAAATGGTGGACGCTTCAATTAAGAACTTGAAGGAACGTGGCGGCTCTTCGCTTCTGGCAATTAAGAAATATATCACTGCCACATACAAATGCGATGCCCAAAAACTGGCTCCATTCATCAAGAAGTACTTGAAATCGGCCGTGGTCAATGGAAAGCTGATCCAAACAAAGGGAAAGGGTGCGTCTGGTTCATTTAAACTGTCAGCCTCGGCCAAGAAGGATCCCAAGCCAAAAGTTGCGTCTGTTGATAAAAAGGTCAAAAGCAAGAAGGTAGCCGTTAAGAAGACCGGTGTCACCGCCAAGAAAGCTGCCGGAGCTGCTGACAAGAAGCCCAAAGCTAAAAAGGCTGTGGCCACCAAAAAGACCGCCGAGAAAAAGAAAACCGAGAAGGCAAAAGCCAAGGATGCCAAGAAAACTGGAACCGTGAAGGCAAAACCAGCAGCAACAAAGGCCAAAACTACCGCAGCGAAACCGAAGGTGGCCAAAGCACCCAAGGCCAAACCAGCGGCGTCAGCTAAGCCCAAAAAGGTGATAAAGAAAGCAGCTGCTCCTGCTACCGCTAAGAAGCCGAAAGCAAAGACTACGGCTGCTAAGAAGTAAACTGGAAAAGTACAGTATCTGTACCAGTCCGCGCTCAAAATCGCAATTTTAGATTTTCAAATCTGAAATTTGTTTAAACAAGCCCTTTTCAGGGCTACAACATTCGTTAACAAGAGAAAAAAACTTTCAATTCAAAAACATTCAAATTATAGTCATTAAGCTTATAAATCAATTAATTTATACAAATTTAATATTTTTTTAATTGACAAATTGTGCTGCTGGTAACATCTTTAAATTTAATTTAATATTGCTGACCAAAAGTTAGCAACGCAGTGCAATCTAGGTTGAGGCGATTTCTTCTTGGCATGCCCTTTTCCATGCATAAGAATAATATAATAATAATTATAAATTATATAGCGTAGCTTAGGTATATATCCCTAATTTTTAAAATATAAAAACAAAGACTAATTTTATCGTTACATATTTAGGACAAATGGTATATTGAAAATGTAGTTTCTTTTGGTAATATATTTTGTGGCCCTGAAAAGGGCCGTTTTGGTTCTTTCTCCGCATACGCAGCAAGAGATATTTACTTGGAGCTGGTGTACTTGGTGACAGCCTTGGTTCCCTCACTGACAGCGTGCTTGGCCAACTCTCCGGGCAGGAGCAGACGGACAGCAGTTTGGATTTCCCGACTGGTGATTGTTGAGCGCTTGTTGTAGTGAGCCAGACGAGAAGCCTCGGCAGCAATACGCTCGAAGATATCATTCACAAAGCTGTTCATGATGCTCATCGCCTTCGACGAAATGCCGGTGTCAGGGTGGACCTGTTTCAGGACCTTGTAAATGTAGATGGCATAGCTCTCCTTCCTCTTGCGCTTCTTCTTCTTGTCGGTCTTGGTGATGTTCTTCTGAGCCTTGCCAGCCTTCTTGGCTGCCTTTCCACTGGTTTTCGGCGGCATTATTTATATTCACTTATGATTTCACAAACACAATTCACTGATCATAACGGAGCGAAAACGCGTTCATGTTTATACTTTTTTTCGAGCAATCTTTTCAGGCCTAAGGAAACTACCCCTAACTGAACGCACAAGCAGACGAAAAAGTATAAATATGTGGCTTCCATATGTTTACTAGCATTCGTTCTCTGTGTGTTAAGTGAACTAAGTGAAACAAATCAAAATGTCTGGTCGTGGAAAAGGTGGCAAAGTGAAGGGAAAGGCAAAGTCCCGCTCCAATCGTGCCGGTCTTCAGTTTCCAGTAGGCCGTATTCACCGTCTGCTCCGCAAGGGCAACTATGCCGAGCGTGTTGGTGCCGGCGCTCCAGTTTACCTGGCTGCCGTGATGGAATATCTGGCCGCTGAAGTACTCGAGTTGGCTGGCAATGCTGCTCGTGACAACAAGAAGACTAGGATAATCCCGCGTCATCTGCAGCTGGCCATTCGCAACGACGAGGAGTTGAACAAGCTGCTCTCCGGCGTCACCATTGCCCAAGGTGGAGTTTTGCCCAACATCCAGGCTGTTCTGTTGCCCAAGAAAACCGAGAAGAAGGCTTAAACGTTCCAAAAGCAGAGCCAACTACATACTTGTACATAAAAACAAACCCAACCGTCCTTTTCAGGACGACCACGTTTTTACCAAAGAATTGTAAAGATTTTCAAATAGAGCGTAGAGCCAACTATGTACATACTTGTACATAAAAACAAACCCAACCGTCCTTTTCAGGACGACCACGTTTTTACCAAAGATTTGTAACGATTTTCAAATAGAGCGAGGACTAAGGCAAAAGTATTTTTAATAAAATGGGTATTTTGAAAGAACGTTCATATTTCGGGTAAAAAAAATTGTTTGCAGCGAACATAATAATTTACTGCGATATTACCGAGTTTCTTTTCACTTCAAAATTCTAAGATGCTTGGGACTAATACGAATTTATGACAGAACGCTATCTGACGGATTAGCAATCCGGTTAGCCTGCATCTGAAGCAGTACAGTCTGCACAAAATACATTTAGGAGCTAGCTTTATCTTGAACAAAGCGAGTGGTTGCTTTGCCGCATATTTCTCTACCTGAATTAGCAACTGCCGAACGGCCGCGAAGAATATTTACCTACTTTGGAATTCTCAGCTAACAAAAGCAGAAATTCTAAAATGTTTTGAAAATTTGTCTCCTCTCGAAAACTTAATGGTGGTCCTGAAAAGGACCGATTGTTGAATGAAGTACAAGCTGTACTGTTTTTTTAACCGCCGAAACCGTACAGGGTGCGGCCTTGTCTCTTCAGGGCGTACACAACATCCATGGCTGTGACAGTCTTCCTCTTGGCGTGTTCGGTGTAGGTGACGGCATCGCGGATTACGTTCTCCAGGAACACCTTCAGAACACCACGTGTTTCCTCGTAAATGAGTCCAGAAATGCGCTTCACACCGCCACGACGAGCCAAACGGCGGATAGCTGGCTTCGTGATACCCTGGATGTTATCACGCAGCACTTTGCGATGACGTTTGGCGCCACCTTTTCCCAAGCCTTTGCCTCCTTTACCGCGACCAGTCATTATTCACTCTTTTCTATATAAACACACTGCACGAAAGTCACTGACGAACTAATTTCAATTTTTCGGCGTGCCCCTATTTATACCAAAAACCCAAGAAACCAGAGCGAGTGCGAACGATATGTTCGCCTCGCTCTTGGCTCGCCAAATGAAATGGCGTCTGCTCCTCTCTCTTTCCAACCCTCCACTTTTGCTATATAAGTAGGTAGCGATCGCGCCGAACGTTAGTGAACATCCAAATCAATTATGGCTCGTACCAAGCAAACCGCTCGCAAATCGACTGGTGGCAAGGCGCCACGCAAACAACTGGCTACTAAGGCCGCTCGCAAGAGCGCCCCAGCCACCGGAGGCGTGAAGAAGCCACATCGCTATCGCCCCGGCACTGTGGCCCTGCGTGAGATCCGTCGCTACCAGAAGAGTACCGAACTGCTGATCCGCAAACTGCCTTTCCAGCGTCTAGTGCGTGAAATCGCTCAGGATTTTAAGACTGACTTGAGATTCCAGAGCTCGGCGGTGATGGCTCTTCAGGAAGCCAGCGAAGCCTATCTGGTCGGCCTCTTTGAAGATACCAACTTGTGTGCCATTCATGCCAAGCGTGTGACGATCATGCCCAAGGACATCCAGTTGGCCCGTCGCATTCGCGGCGAGCGTGCTTAAGTTGAGACTGCATCAACTGGCCACCATTGCGCTACCATATTTTATACAAATCGGTCCTTTTCAGGACCACAAAATACATTCAATGAGATATTTATTTTTATTTTACAAGCTTTTTTATTTTTAATTCATAAATATGTATTATGTTCGTTTTTATTTCAGTTAATGATTCGTTGTGAAGGTGTGGTAGTTTCAAATGGCGTTACGATTGTATGTGCAAAGCACGAACTATAATAAGCATTCAAACGTCATTAAAAAACTTTTAAAATCACTCTAAAATTCTTTGTTTATTTAATGAGTCAATAAATATATTAAAACAGATCACATTTTTATTTCGGTCTGTACTTGGTGGGATTTTTACAAGGGGTACGGTTGTATGGGACAAACACGAACTGTATTAAACATTCA
Organism: Drosophila elegans; assembly: GCF_018152505.1. Lineage (NCBI taxonomy): Eukaryota > Metazoa > Arthropoda > Insecta > Diptera > Drosophilidae > Drosophila > Drosophila elegans. The sequence continues at coordinate 13,460 of NW_024545577.1, forward strand.
AACGTCGTTAAAAAATTGAAAAACTGAAAAACACATTCGGAAAATAACTTTGCAACGTTTATAAATTATTTATTTATTAAACAAAGACAACAATTTGTTGAACGAAACCAAGTTTATATTTTTATTTCGGCTTGAATATAGTGTGATTTTTATAGGGAGCAAAGTTGTGTGGAACAGGCACAAACCACTCAAATGTTATAGAAAAATCAAAAAACTGTTTAAATCACTCTAAAAATAACTTAGCAACGTTTTTGAATCCTATATTTATTTAATAAAACATCAAATGTATTAAAAAAGATAGATTTTGTGTTTTTTATTTCGGTTGGTAATTGGTGGGATTATACAAGGGGCAAGGTTATATGGGACAAGCACGAACTTTATTGCACTTTTAAACGTCATCAAAAAAATCGAAAAAATGTTAAACACTTGCTGAATATAGCTTCGCAACGTTAACGAATACGTAATTTAATAAATAAAATAAAAAAGAATAACAATATAATAAAATTTCAATTTTTTTTGACATAATCTTCAATGTGACTTTAACTTGATTCATATATGAGGCACAAATAAGCCTCTTTTGGACAAACTACAAATAAAAACATCTGAAAAATGTAATCGACTAAAGCAAACAAATAATTTGCTTAAGAAAATCACAAATAACTATGAAATTTAAAAATATTTATATTTTTTTCATTCCGAAAACTATGGCTGCTTCTCCCTTGAAAGCCAACTTTTTATGTAGCCTAGGCTCAACTTAAAACAAGTAATAAAATAACTTTTTTAATGAAAAGTAAGTATATTTTCAGTGTTTCTTAAAGAAAAAGTTTAAATTTCATTTTTAATTGACAATTGTACAAGTAATTGTTAGATTTCTTATTTTAAAATAGGTTTTAAAAAAAATTGCTCATGTTACAAATGTCAATGGTCAAGTTCATTCAGCTATAAAAGGTTGCCAAAACCAAATATTAAAATTTAAAAAATGCTAAGAACTTTATGGATTATTTAAGAATGTGAAAAAATAAATACTTTGTTTTTAATAAAGTTTTTAAACTCTAAATACAGGAAAATAAGTTTGCACTTCAAGTAAACATTTGCACAGCAAATGACTGGTGTCAGACCCATAGTTAAAGTGCTCTCCTCCTCGATTCTCATCCGAATGAAGGAGGTCGGCGGCAAGCGCGCGCGCCATTTTCTAAACAAAAAAGTGTTTTCGAGTGAACAAAGATGTCTGATTCTGCAGTTGCAACGTCCGCGTCCCCAGTGGCTGCTCCACCAGCGCCAGTTGAGAAAAAGGTGGCTGCCAAAAAGGTAACTGGATCTGCTGCCACAAAGGCAAAGAAGCCGACTGCACCACCATCGCACCCGCCAACTCAGCAAATGGTGGACGCTTCAATTAAGAACTTGAAGGAACGTGGCGGCTCTTCGCTTCTGGCAATTAAGAAATATATCACTGCCACATACAAATGCGATGCCCAAAAACTGGCTCCATTCATCAAGAAGTACTTGAAATCGGCCGTGGTCAATGGAAAGCTGATCCAAACAAAGGGAAAGGGTGCGTCTGGTTCATTTAAACTGTCAGCCTCGGCCAAGAAGGATCCCAAGCCAAAAGTTGCGTCTGTTGATAAAAAGGTCAAAAGCAAGAAGGTAGCCGTTAAGAAGACCGGTGTCACCGCCAAGAAAGCTGCCGGAGCTGCTGACAAGAAGCCCAAAGCTAAAAAGGCTGTGGCCACCAAAAAGACCGCCGAGAAAAAGAAAACCGAGAAGGCAAAAGCCAAGGATGCCAAGAAAACTGGAACCGTGAAGGCAAAACCAGCAGCAACAAAGGCCAAAACTACCGCAGCGAAACCGAAGGTGGCCAAAGCACCCAAGGCCAAACCAGCGGCGTCAGCTAAGCCCAAAAAGGTGATAAAGAAAGCAGCTGCTCCTGCTACCGCTAAGAAGCCGAAAGCAAAGACTACGGCTGCTAAGAAGTAAACTGGAAAAGTACAGTATCTGTACCAGTCCGCGCTCAAAATCGCAATTTTAGATTTTCAAATCTGAAATTTGTTTAAACAAGCCCTTTTCAGGGCTACAACATTCGTTAACAAGAGAAAAAAACTTTCAATTCAAAAACATTCAAATTATAGTCATTAAGCTTATAAATCAATTAATTTATACAAATTTAATATTTTTTTAATTGACAAATTGTGCTGCTGGTAACATCTTTAAATTTAATTTAATATTGCTGACCAAAAGTTAGCAACGCAGTGCAATCTAGGTTGAGGCGATTTCTTCTTGGCATGCCCTTTTCCATGCATAAGAATAATATAATAATAATTATAAATTATATAGCGTAGCTTAGGTATATATCCCTAATTTTTAAAATATAAAAACAAAGACTAATTTTATCGTTACATATTTAGGACAAATGGTATATTGAAAATGTAGTTTCTTTTGGTAATATATTTTGTGGCCCTGAAAAGGGCCGTTTTGGTTCTTTCTCCGCATACGCAGCAAGAGATATTTACTTGGAGCTGGTGTACTTGGTGACAGCCTTGGTTCCCTCACTGACAGCGTGCTTGGCCAACTCTCCGGGCAGGAGCAGACGGACAGCAGTTTGGATTTCCCGACTGGTGATTGTTGAGCGCTTGTTGTAGTGAGCCAGACGAGAAGCCTCGGCAGCAATACGCTCGAAGATATCATTCACAAAGCTGTTCATGATGCTCATCGCCTTCGACGAAATGCCGGTGTCAGGGTGGACCTGTTTCAGGACCTTGTAAATGTAGATGGCATAGCTCTCCTTCCTCTTGCGCTTCTTCTTCTTGTCGGTCTTGGTGATGTTCTTCTGAGCCTTGCCAGCCTTCTTGGCTGCCTTTCCACTGGTTTTCGGCGGCATTATTTATATTCACTTATGATTTCACAAACACAATTCACTGATCATAACGGAGCGAAAACGCGTTCATGTTTATACTTTTTTTCGAGCAATCTTTTCAGGCCTAAGGAAACTACCCCTAACTGAACGCACAAGCAGACGAAAAAGTATAAATATGTGGCTTCCATATGTTTACTAGCATTCGTTCTCTGTGTGTTAAGTGAACTAAGTGAAACAAATCAAAATGTCTGGTCGTGGAAAAGGTGGCAAAGTGAAGGGAAAGGCAAAGTCCCGCTCCAATCGTGCCGGTCTTCAGTTTCCAGTAGGCCGTATTCACCGTCTGCTCCGCAAGGGCAACTATGCCGAGCGTGTTGGTGCCGGCGCTCCAGTTTACCTGGCTGCCGTGATGGAATATCCAGGCTGTTCTGTTGCCCAAGAAAACCGAGAAGAAGGCTTAAACGTTCCAAAAGCAGAGCCAACTACATACTTGTACATAAAAACAAACCCAACCGTCCTTTTCAGGACGACCACGTTTTTACCAAAGATTTGTAACGATTTTCAAATAGAGCGAGGACTAAGGCAAAAGTATTTTTAATAAAATGGGTATTTTGAAAGAACGTTCATATTTCGGGTAAAAAAAATTGTTTGCAGCGAACATAATAATTTACTGCGATATTACCGAGTTTCTTTTCACTTCAAAATTCTAAGATGCTTGGGACTAATACGAATTTATGACAGAACGCTATCTGACGGATTAGCAATCCGGTTAGCCTGCATCTGAAGCAGTACAGTCTGCACAAAATACATTTAGGAGCTAGCTTTATCTTGAACAAAGCGAGTGGTTGCTTTGCCGCACATTTCTCTACCTGAATTAGCAACTGCCGAACGGCCGCGAAGAATATTTACCTACTTTGGAACTTTCAGCTAACAAAAGCAGAAATTCTAAAATGTTTTGAAAATTTGTCTCCTCTCGAAAACTTAATGGTGGTCCTGAAAAGGACCGATTGTTGAATGAAGTACAAGCTGTACTGTTTTTTTAACCGCCGAAACCGTACAGGGTGCGGCCTTGTCTCTTCAGGGCGTACACAACATCCATGGCTGTGACAGTCTTCCTCTTGGCGTGTTCGGTGTAGGTGACGGCATCGCGGATTACGTTCTCCAGGAACACCTTCAGAACACCACGTGTTTCCTCGTAAATGAGTCCAGAAATGCGCTTCACACCGCCACGACGAGCCAAACGGCGGATAGCTGGCTTCGTGATACCCTGGATGTTATCACGCAGCACTTTGCGATGACGTTTGGCGCCACCTTTTCCCAAGCCTTTGCCTCCTTTACCGCGACCAGTCATTATTCACTCTTTTCTATATAAACACACTGCACGAAAGTCACTGACGAACTAATTTCAATTTTTCGGCGTGCCCCTATTTATACCAAAAACCCAAGAAACCCGAGCGAGTGCGAACGATATGTTCGCCTCGCTCTTGGCTCGCCAAATGAAATGGCGTCTGCTCCTCTCTCTTTCCAACCCTCCACTTTTGCTATATAAGTAGGTAGCGATCGCGCCGAACGTTAGTGAACATCCAAATCAATTATGGCTCGTACCAAGCAAACCGCTCGCAAATCGACTGGTGGCAAGGCGCCACGCAAACAACTGGCTACTAAGGCCGCTCGCAAGAGCGCCCCAGCCACCGGAGGCGTGAAGAAGCCACATCGCTATCGCCCCGGCACTGTGGCCCTGCGTGAGATCCGTCGCTACCAGAAGAGTACCGAACTGCTGATCCGCAAACTGCCTTTCCAGCGTCTAGTGCGTGAAATCGCTCAGGATTTTAAGACTGACTTGAGATTCCAGAGCTCGGCGGTGATGGCTCTTCAGGAAGCCAGCGAAGCCTATCTGGTCGGCCTCTTTGAAGATACCAACTTGTGTGCCATTCATGCCAAGCGTGTGACGATCATGCCCAAGGACATCCAGTTGGCCCGTCGCATTCGCGGCGAGCGTGCTTAAGTTGAGACTGCATCAACTGGCCACCATTGCGCTACCATATTTTATACAAATCGGTCCTTTTCAGGACCACAAAATACATTCAATGAGATATTTATTTTTATTTTACAAGCTTTTTTATTTTTAATTCATAAATATGTATTATGTTCGTTTTTTATTTCAGTTAATGATTCGTTGTGAAGGTGTGGTAGTTTCAAATGGCGTTACGATTGTATGTGCAAAGCACGAACTATAATAAGCATTCAAACGTCATTAAAAAACTTTTAAAATCACTCTAAAATTCTTTGTTTATTTAATGAGTCAATAAATATATTAAAACAGATCACATTTTTATTTCGGTCTGTACTTGGTGGGATTTTTACAAGGGGTACGGTTGTATGGGACAAACACGAACTGTATTAAACATTCAAACGTCGTTAAAAAATTGAAAAACTGAAAAACACATTTGGAAAATAACTTTGCAACGTTTATAAATTATTTATTTATTAAACAAAGACAACAATTTGTTGAACGAAACCAAGTTTATATTTTTATTTCGGCTTGAATATAGTGTGATTTTTATAGGGAGCAAAGTTGTGTGGAACAGGCACAAACCACTCAAATGTTATAGAAAAATCAAAAAACTGTTTAAATCACTCTAAAAATAACTTAGCAACGTTTTTGAATCCTATATTTATTTAATAAAACATCAAATGTATTAAAAAAGATAGATTTTGTGTTTTTTATTTCGGTTGGTAATTGGTGGGATTATACAAGGGGCAAGGTTATATGGGACAAGCACGAACTTTATTGCACTTTTAAACGTCATCAAAAAAATCGAAAAAATGTTAAACACTTGCTGAATATAGCTTCGCAACGTTAACGAATACGTAATTTAATAAATAAAATAAAAAAGAATAACAATATAATAAAATTTCAATTTTTTTTGACATAATCTTCAATGTGACTTTAACTTGATTCATATATGAGGCACAAATAAGCCTCTTTTGGACAAACTACAAATAAAAACATCTGAAAAATGTAATCGACTAAAGCAAACAAATAATTTGCTTAAGAAAATCACAAATAACTATGAAATTTAAAAATATTTATATTTTTTTCATTCCGAAAACTATGGCTGCTTCTCCCTTGAAAGCCAACTTTTTATGTAGCCTAGGCTCAACTTAAAACAAGTAATAAAATAACTTTTTTAATGAAAAGTAAGTATATTTTCAGTGTTTCTTAAAGAAAAAAGTTTAAATTTCATTTTTAATTGACAATTGTACAAGTAATTGTTAGATTTCTTATTTTAAAATAGGTTTTAAAAAAAATTGCTCATGTTACAAATGTCAATGGTCAAGTTCATTCAGCTATAAAAGGTTGCCAAAACCAAATATTAAAATTTAAAAAATGCTAAGAACTTTATGGATTATTTAAGAATGTGAAAAAATAAATACTTTGTTTTTAATAAAGTTTTTAAACTCTAAATACAGGAAAATAAGTTTGCACTTCAAGTAAACATTTGCACAGCAAATGACTGGTGTCAGACCCATAGTTAAAGTGCTCTCCTCCTCGATTCTCATCCGAATGAAGGAGGTCGGCGGCAAGCGCGCGCGCCATTTTCTAAACAAAAAAGTGTTTTCGAGTGAACAAAGATGTCTGATTCTGCAGTTGCAACGTCCGCGTCCCCAGTGGCTGCCCCACCAGCGCCAGTTGAGAAAAAGGTGGCTGCCAAAAAGGCAACTGGATCTGCTGCCACAAAGGCAAAGAAGCCGACTGCACCACCATCGCACCCGCCAACTCAGCAAATGGTGGACGCTTCAATCAAGAACTTGAAGGAACGTGGCGGCTCTTCGCTTCTGGCAATTAAGAAATATATCACTGCCACATACAAATGCGATGCCCAAAAACTGGCTCCATTCATCAAGAAGTACTTGAAATCGGCCGTGGTCAATGGAAAGCTGATCCAAACAAAGGGAAAGGGTGCGTCTGGTTCATTTAAACTGTCGGCCTCGGCCAAGAAGGATCCCAAGCCAAAAGTTGCGTCTGTTGATAAAAAGGTCAAAAGCAAGAAGGTAGCCGTTAAGAAGACCGGTGTCACCGCCAAGAAAGCTGCCGGAGCTGCTGACAAGAAGCCCAAAGCTAAGAAGGCTGTGGCCACCAAAAAGACCGCCGAGAAAAAGAAAACCGAGAAGGCAAAAGCCAAGGATGCCAAGAAAACTGGAACCGTGAAGGCAAAACCAGCAGCAACAAAGGCCAAAACTACCGCAGCGAAACCGAAGGTGGCCAAAGCACCCAAGGCCAAACCAGCGGCGTCAGCTAAGCCCAAAGAGGTGATAAAGAAAGCAGCTGCTCCTGCTACCGCTAAGAAGCCGAAAGCAAAGACTACGGCTGCTAAGAAGTAAACTGGAAAAGTACAGTATCTGTAGCAGTCCGCGCTCAAAATCGCAATTTTAGATTTTCAAATCTGAAATTTGTTTAAACAAGCCCTTTTCAGGGCTACAACATTCGTTAACAAGAGAAAAAAACTTTCAATTCAAAAACATTCAAATTATAGTCATTAAGCTTATAAATCAATTAATTTATACAAATTTAATATTTTTTTAATTGACAAATTGTGCTGCTGGTAACATCTTTAAATTTAATTTAATATTGCTGACCAAAAGTTAGCAACGCAGTGCAATCTAGGTTGAGGCGATTTCTTCTTGGCATGCCCTTTTCCATGCATAAGAATAATATAATAATAATTATAAATTATATAGCGTAGCTTAGGTATATATCCCTAATTTTTAAAATATAAAAACAAAGACTAATTTTATCGTTACATATTTAGGACAAATGGTATATTGAAAATGTAGTTTCTTTTGGTAATATATTTTGTGGCCCTGAAAAGGGCCGTTTTGGTTCTTTCTCCGCATACGCAGCAAGAGATATTTACTTGGAACTGGTGTACTTGGTGACAGCCTTGGTTCCCTCACTGACAGCGTGCTTGGCCAACTCTCCGGGCAGGAGCAGACGGACAGCAGTTTGGATTTCCCGACTGGTGATTGTTGAGCGCTTGTTGTAGTGAGCCAGACGAGAAGCCTCGGCAGCAATACGCTCGAAGATATCATTCACAAAGCTGTTCATGATGCTCATCGCCTTCGACGAAATGCCGGTGTCAGGGTGGACCTGTTTCAGGACCTTGTAAATGTAGATGGCATAGCTCTCCTTCCTCTTGCGCTTCTTCTTCTTGTCGGTCTTGGTGATGTTCTTCTGAGCCTTGCCAGCCTTCTTGGCTGCCTTTCCACTGGTTTTCGGCGGCATTATTTATATTCACTTATGATTTCACAAACACAATTCACTGATCATAACGGAGCGAAAACGCGTTCATGTTTATACTTTTTTCGAGCAATCTTTTCAGGCCTAAGGAAACTACCCCTAACTGAACGCACAAGCAGACGAAAAAGTATAAATATGTGGCTTCCATATGTTTACTAGCATTCGTTCTCTGTGTGTTAAGTGAACTAAGTGAAACAAATCAAAATGTCTGGTCGTGGAAAAGGTGGCAAAGTGAAGGGAAAGGCAAAGTCCCGCTCCAATCGTGCCGGTCTTCAGTTTCCAGTAGGTCGTATTCACCGTCTGCTCCGCAAGGGCAACTATGCCGAGCGTGTTGGTGCCGGCGCTCCAGTTTACCTGGCTGCCGTGATGGAATATCTGGCCGCTGAAGTACTCGAGTTGGCTGGCAATGCTGCTCGTGACAACAAGAAGACTAGGATAATCCCGCGTCATCTGCAGCTGGCCATTCGCAACGACGAGGAGTTGAACAAGCTGCTCTCCGGCGTCACCATTGCCCAAGGTGGAGTTTTGCCCAACATCCAGGCTGTTCTGTTGCCCAAGAAAACCGAGAAGAAGGCTTAAACGTTCCAAAAGCAGAGCCAACTACATACTTGTACATAAAAACAAACCCAACCGTCCTTTTCAGGACGACCACGTTTTTACCAAAGAATTGTAAAGATTTTCAAATAGAGCGTAGAGCCAACTACATACTTGTACATAAAAACAAACCCAACCGTCCTTTTCAGGACGACCACGTTTTTACCAAAGATTTGTAACGATTTTCAAATAGAGCGAGCAAAAGTATTTTTAATAAAATGGGTATTTTGAAAGAACGTTCATATTTCGGGTAAAAAAAATTGTTTGCAGCGAACATAATAATTTACTGCGATATTACCGAGTTTCTTTTCACTTCAAAATTCTAAGATGCTTGGGACTAATACGAATTTATGACAGAACGCTATCTGACGGATTAGCAATCCGGTTAGCCTGCATCTGAAGCAGTACAGTCTGCACAAAATACATTTAGGAGCTAGCTTTATCTTGAACAAAGCGAGTGGTTGCTTTGCCGCACATTTCTCTACCTGAATTAGTAACTGCCGAACGGCCGCGAAGAATATTTACCTACTTTGGAATTCTCAGCTAACAAAAGCAGAAATTCTAAAATGTTTTGAAAATTTGTCTCCTCTCGAAAACTTAATGGTGGTCCTGAAAAGGACCGATTGTTGAATGAAGTACAAGCTGTACTGCTTTTTTAACCGCCGAAACCGTACAGGGTGCGGCCTTGTCTCTTCAGGGCGTACACAACATCCATGGCTGTGACAGTCTTCCTCTTGGCGTGTTCGGTGTAGGTGACGGCATCGCGGATTACGTTCTCCAGGAACACCTTCAAAACACCACGTGTTTCCTCGTAAATGAGTCCAGAAATGCGCTTCACACCGCCACGACGAGCCAAACGGCGGATAGCTGGCTTCGTGATACCCTGGATGTTATCACGCAGCACTTTGCGATGACGTTTGGCGCCAACTTTTCCCAAGCCTTTGCCTCCTTTACCGCGACCAGTCATTATTCACTCTTTTCTATATAAACACACTGCACGAAAGTCACTGACGAACTAATTTCAATTTTTCGGCGTGCCCCTATTTATACCAAAAACCCAAGAAACCCGAGCGAGTGCGAACGATATGTTCGCCTCGCTCTTGGCTCGCCAAATGAAATGGCGTCTGCTCCTCTCTCTTTCCAACCCTCCACTTTTGCTATATAAGTAGGTAGCGATCGCGCCGAACGTTTATTGTGTTTTTAGACGTGAAGTGAACAGTAGTGAACATCCATATCAATAATGGCTCGTACCAAGCAAACCGCTCGCAAATCGACTGGAGGCAAGGCGCCACGCAAACAACTGGCTACTAAGGCCGCTCGCAAGAGCGCCCCAGCCACCGGAGGCGTGAAGAAGCCACATCGCTATCGCCCCGGCACTGTGGCCCTGCGTGAGATCCGTCGCTACCAGAAGAGTACCGAACTGCTGATACGCAAACTGCCTTTCCAGCGTCTAGTGCGTGAAATCGCTCAGGATTTTAAGACTGACTTGAGATTCCAGAGCTCGGCGGTGATGGCTCTTCAGGAAGCCAGCGAAGCCTATCTGGTCGGCCTCTTTGAAGATACCAACTTGTGTGCCATTCATGCCAAGCGTGTGACGATCATGCCCAAGAACATCCAGTTGGCCCGTCGCATTCGCGGCGAGCGTGCTTAAGTTGAGACTGCATCAACTGGCCACCATTGCGCTACCATATTTTATACAAATCGGTCCTTTTCAGGACCACAAAATACATTCAATGAGATATTTATTTTTATTTTACAAGCTTTTTTATTTTTAATTCATAAATATGTATTATGTTCGTTTTTTATTTCAGTTAATGATTCGTTGTGAAGGTGTGGTAGTTTCAAATGGCGTTACGATTGTATGTGCAAAGCACGAACTATAATAAGCATTCAAACGTCATTAAAAAACTTTTAAAATCACTCTAAAATTCTTTGTTTATTTAATGAGTCAATAAATATATTAAAACAGATCACATTTTTATTTCGGTCTGTACTTGGTGGGATTTTTACAAGGGGTACGGTTGTATGGGACAAACACGAACTATATTAAACATTCAAACGTCGTTAAAAAATTGAGAAACTGAAAAACACATTCGGAAAATAACTTTGCAACGTTTATAAATTATTTATTTATTAAACAAAGACAACAATTTGTTGAACGAAACCAAGTTTATATTTTTATTTCGGCTTGAATATAGTGTGATTTTTATAGGGAGCAAAGTTGTGTGGAACAGGCACAAACCACTCAAATGTTATAGAAAAATCAAAAAACTGTTTAAATCACTCTAAAAATAACTTAGCAACGTTTTTGAATCCTATATTTATTTAATAAAACATCAAATGTATTAAAAAAGATAGATTTTGTGTTTTTTATTTCGGTTGGTAATTGGTGGGATTATACAAGGGGCAAGGTTATATGGGACAAGCACGAACTTTATTGCACTTTTAAACGTCATCAAAAAAATCGAAAAAATGTTAAACACTTGCTGAATATAGCTTCGCAACGTTAACGAATACGTAATTTAATAAATAAAATAAAAAAGAATAACAATATAATAAAATTTCAATTTTTGTTGACATAATCTTCAATGTGACTTTAACTTGATTCATATATGAGGCACAAATAAGCCTCTTTTGGACAAACTACAAATAAAAACATCTGAAAAATGTAATCGACTAAAGCAAACAAATAATTTGCTTAAGAAAATCACAAATAACTATGAAATTTAAAAATATTTATATTTTTTTCATTCCGAAAACTATGGCTGCTTCTCCCTTGAAAGCCAACTTTTTATGTAGCCTAGGCTCAACTTAAAACAAGTAATAAAATAACTTTTTTAATGAAAAGTAAGTATATTTTCAGTGTTTCTTAAAGAAAAAGTTTAAATTTCATTTTTAATTGACAATTGTACAAGTAATTGTTAGATTTCTTATTTTAAAATAGGTTTTAAAAAAAATTGCTCATGTTACAAATGTCAATGGTCAAGTTCATTCAGCTATAAAAGGTTGCCAAAACCAAATATTAAAATTTAAAAAATGCTAAGAACTTTATGGATTATTTAAGAATGTGAAAAAATAAATACTTTGTTTTTAATAAAGTTTTTAAACTCTAAATACAGGAAAATAAGTTTGCACTTCAAGTAAACATTTGCACAGCAAATGACTGGTGTCAGACCCATAGTTAAAGTGCTCTCCTCCTCGATTCTCATCCGAATGAAGGAGGTCGCCGGCAAGCGCGCGCGCCATTTTCTAAACAAAAAAGTGTTTTCGAGTGAACAAAGATGTCTGATTCTGCAGTTGCAACGTCCGCGTCCCCAGTGGCTGCCCCACCAGCGCCAGTTGAGAAAAAGGTGGCTGCCAAAAAGGCAACTGGATCTGCTGCCACAAAGGCAAAGAAGCCGACTGCACCACCATCGCACCCGCCAACTCAGCAAATGGTGGACGCTTCAATCAAGAACTTGAAGGAACGTGGCGGCTCTTCGCTTCTGGCAATTAAGAAATATATCACTGCCACATACAAATGCGATGCCCAAAAACTGGCTCCATTCATCAAGAAGTACTTGAAATCGGCCGTGGTCAATGGAAAGCTGATCCAAACAAAGGGAAAGGGTGCGTCTGGTTCATTTAAACTGTCAGCCTCGGCCAAGAAGGATCCCAAGCCAAAAGTTGCGTCTGTTGATAAAAAGGTCAAAAGCAAGAAGGTAGCCGTTAAGAAGACCGGTGTCACCGCCAAGAAAGCTGCCGGAGCTGCTGACAAGAAGCCCAAAGCTAAGAAGGCTGTGGCCACCAAAAAGACCGCCGAGAAAAAGAAAACCGAGAAGGCAAAAGCCAAGGATGCCAAGAAAACTGGAACCGTGAAGGCAAAACCAGCAGCAACAAAGGCCAAAACTACCGCAGCGAAACCGAAGGTGGCCAAAGCACCCAAGGCCAAACCAGCGGCGTCAGCTAAGCCCAAAAAGGTGATAAAGAAAGCAGCTGCTCCTGCTACCGCTAAGAAGCCGAAAGCAAAGACTACGGCTGCTAAGAAGTAAACTGGAAAAGTACAGTATCTGTACCAGTCCGCGCTCAAAATCGCAATTTTAGATTTTCAAATCTGAAATTTGTTTAAACAAGCCCTTTTCAGGGCTACAACATTCGTTAACAAGAGAAAAAAACTTTCAATTCAAAAACATTCAAATTATAGTCATTAAGCTTATAAATCAATTAATTTATACAAATTTAATATTTTTTTAATTGACAAATTGTGCTGCTGGTAACATCTTTAAATTTAATTTAATATTGCTGACCAAAAGTTAGCAACGCAGTGCAATCTAGGTTGAGGCGATTTCTTCTTGGCATGCCCTTTTCCATGCATAAGAATAATATAATAATAATTATAAATTATATAGCGTAGCTTAGGTATATATCCCTAATTTTTAAAATATAAAAACAAAGACTAATTTTATCGTTACATATTTAGGACAAATGGTATATTGAAAATGTAGTTTCTTTTGGTAATATATTTTGTGGCCCTGAAAAGGGCCGTTTTGGTTCTTTCTCCGCATACGCAGCAAGAGATATTTACTTGGAGCTGGTGTACTTGGTGACAGCCTTGGTTCCCTCACTGACAGCGTGCTTGGCCAACTCTCCGGGCAGGAGCAGACGGACAGCAGTTTGGATTTCCCGACTGGTGATTGTTGAGCGCTTGTTGTAGTGAGCCAGACGAGAAGCCTCGGCAGCAATACGCTCGAAGATATCATTCACAAAGCTGTTCATGATGCTCATCGCCTTCGACGAAATGCCGGTGTCAGGGTGGACCTGTTTCAGGACCTTGTAAATGTAGATGGCATAGCTCTCCTTCCTCTTGCGCTTCTTCTTCTTGTCGGTCTTGGTGATGTTCTTCTGAGCCTTGCCAGCCTTCTTGGCTGCCTTTCCACTGGTTTTCGGCGGCATTATTTATATTCACTTATGATTTCACAAACACAATTCACTGATCATAACGGAGCGAAAACGCGTTCATGTTTATACTTTTTTCGAGCAATCTTTTCAGGCCTAAGGAAACTACCCCTAACTGAACGCACAAGCAGACGAAAAAGTATAAATATGTGGCTTCCATATGTTTACTAGCATTCGTTCTCTGTGTGTTAAGTGAACTAAGTGAAACAAATCAAAATGTCTGGTCGTGGAAAAGGTGGCAAAGTGAAGGGAAAGGCAAAGTCCCGCTCCAATCGTGCCGGTCTTCAGTTTCCAGTAGGCCGTATTCACCGTCTGCTCCGCAAGGGCAACTATGCCGAGCGTGTTGGTGCCGGCGCTCCAGTTTACCTGGCTGCCGTGATGGAATATCTGGCCGCTGAAGTACTCGAGTTGGCTGGCAATGCTGCTCGTGACAACAAGAAGACTAGGATAATCCCGCGTCATCTGCAGCTGGCCATTCGCAACGACGAGGAGTTGAACAAGCTGCTCTCCGGCGTCACCATTGCCCAAGGTGGAGTTTTGCCCAACATCCAGGCTGTTCTGTTGCCCAAGAAGACCGAGAAGAAGGCTTAAACGTTCCAAAAGCAGAGCCAACTACATACTTGCACATAAAAACAAACCCAACCGTCCTTTTCAGGACGACCACGTTTTTACCAAAGATTTGTAACGATTTTCAAATAGAGCGAGCAAAAGTATTTTTAATAAAATGGGTATTTTGAAAGAACGTTCATATTTCGGGTAAAAAAAATTGTTTGCAGCGAACATAATAATTTACTGCGATATTACCGAGTTTCTTTTCACTTCAAAATTCTAAGATGCTTGGGACTAATACGAATTTATGACAGAACGCTATCTGACGGATTAGCAATCCGGTTAGCCTGCATCTGAAGCAGTACAGTCTGCACAAAATACATTTAGGAGCTAGCTTTATCTTGAACAAAGCGAGTGGTTGCTTTGCCGCACATTTCTCTACCTGAATTAGCAACTGCCGAACGGCCGCGAAGAATATTTACCTACTTTGGAATTCTCAGCTAACAAAAGCAGAAATTCTAAAATGTTTTGAAAATTTGTCTCCTCTCGAAAACTTAATGGTGGTCCTGAAAAGGACCGATTGTTGAATGAAGTACAAGCTGTACTGCTTTTTTAACCGCCGAAACCGTACAGGGTGCGGCCTTGTCTCTTCAGGGCGTACACAACATCCATGGCTGTGACAGTCTTCCTCTTGGCGTGTTCGGTGTAGGTGACGGCATCGCGGATTACGTTCTCCAGGAACACCTTCAGAACACCACGTGTTTCCTCGTAAATGAGTCCAGAAATGCGCTTCACACCGCCACGACGAGCCAAACGGCGGATAGCTGGCTTCGTGATACCCTGGATGTTATCACGCAGCACTTTGCGATGACGTTTGGCGCCACCTTTTCCCAAGCCTTTGCCTCCTTTACCGCGACCAGTCATTATTCACTCTTTTCTACATAAACACACTGCACGAAAGTCACTGACGAACTAATTCCATTTTTTCGGCGTGCCCCTATTTATACCAAAAACCCAAGAAATCCGAGAGAGTGCGAACGATATGTTCGCCTCGCTCTTGGCTCGCCAAATGAAATGGCGTCTGCTTCTCTCTCTTTCCAACCCTCCACTTTTGCTATATAAGTAGGTAGCGATCGCGCCGAACGTTTATTGTGTTTTTAGACGTGAAGTGAACAGCAGTGAACATCCAAATCAATAATGGCTCGTACCAAGCAAACCGCTCGCAAATCGACTGGTGGCAAAGCGCCACGCAAACAACTGGCTACTAAGGCCGCTCGCAAGAGCGCCCCAGCCACCGGAGGCGTGAAGAAGCCACATCGCTATCGCCCCGGCACTGTGGCCCTGCGTGAGATCCGTCGCTACCAGAAGAGTACCGAACTGCTGATCCGCAAACTGCCTTTCCAGCGTCTAGTGCGTGAAATCGCTCAGGATTTTAAGACTGACTTGAGATTCCAGAGCTCGGCGGTGATGGCTCTTCAGGAAGCCAGCGAAGCCTATCTGGTCGGCCTCTTTGAAGATACCAACTTGTGTGCCATTCATGCCAAGCGTGTGACGATCATGCCCAAGGACATCCAGTTGGCCCGTCGCATTCGCGGCGAGCGTGCTTAAGTTGAGACTGCATCAACTGGCCACCATTGCGCTACCATATTTTATACAAATCGGTCCTTTTCAGGACCACAAAATACATTCAATGAGATATTTATTTTTATTTTACAAGCTTTTTTTATTTTTAATTCATAAATATGTATTATGTTCGTTTTTTATTTCAGTTAATGATTCGTTGTGAAGGTGTGGTAGTTTCAAATGGCGTTACGATTGTATGTGCAAAGCACGAACTATAATAAGCATTCAAACGTCATTAAAAAACTTTTAAAATCACTCTAAAATTCTTTGTTTATTTAATGAGTCAATAAATATATTAAAACAGATCACATTTTTATTTCGGTCTGTACTTGGTGGGATTTTTACAAGGGGTACGGTTGTATGGGACAAACACGAACTATATTAAACATTCAAACGTCGTTAAAAAATTGAGAAACTGAAAAACACATTCGGAAAATAACTTTGCAACGTTTATAAATTATTTATTTATTAAACAAAGACAACAATTTGTTCTTCTGAGCCTTGAACGAAACCAAGTTTATATTTTTATTTCGGCTTGAATATAGTGTGATTTTTATAGGGAGCAAAGTTGTGTGGAACAGGCACAAACCACTCAAATGTTATAGAAAAATCAAAAAACTGTTTAAATCACTCTAAAAATAACTTAGCAACGTTTTTGAATCCTATATTTATTTAATAAAACATCAAATGTATTAAAAAAGATAGATTTTGTGTTTTTTATTTCGGTTGGTAATTGGTGGGATTATACAAGGGGCAAGGTTATATGGGACAAGCACGAACTTTATTGCACTTTTAAACGTCATCAAAAAAATCGAAAAAATGTTAAACACTTGCAGAATATAGCTTCGCAACGTTAACGAATACGTAATTTAATAAATAAAATAAAAAAGAATAACAATATAATAAAATTTCAATTTTTTTTTTGACATAATCTTCAATGTGACTTTAACTTGATTCATATATGAGGCACAAATAAGCCTCTTTTGGACAAACTACAAATAAAAACATCTGAAAAATGTAATCGACTAAAGCAAACAAATAATTTGCTTAAGAAAATCCCAAATAACTATGAAATTTAAAAATATTTATATTTTTTTCATTCCGAAAACTATGGCTGCTTCTCCCTTGAAAGCCAACTTTTTATGTAGCCTAGGCTCAACTTAAAACAAGTAATAAAATAACTTTTTAATGAAAAGTAAGTATATTTTCAGTGTTTTTTAAAGAAAAAAGTTTAAATTTCATTTTTAATTGACAATTGTACAAGTAATTGTTAGATTTCTTATTTTAAAATAGGTTTTAAAAAAAATTGCTCATGTTACAAATGTCAATGGTCAAGTTCATTCAGCTATAAAAGGTTGCCAAAACCAAATATTAAAATTTAAAAAATGCTAAGAACTTTATGGATTATTTAAGAATGTGAAAAAATAAATACTTTGTTTTTAATAAAGTTTTTAAACTCTAAATACAGGAAAATAAGTTTGCACTTCAAGTTAACATTTGCACAGCAAATGACTGGTGTCAGACCCATAGTTAAAGTGCTCTCCTCCTCGATTCTCATCCGAATGAAGGAGGTCGGCGGCAAGCGCGCGCGCCATTTTCTAAACAAAAAGTGTTTTCGAGTGAACAAAGATGTCTGATTCTGCAGTTGCAACGTCCGCGTCCCCAGTGGCTGCCCCACCAGCGCCAGTTGAGAAAAGGTGGCTGCCAAAAAGGCAACTGGATCTGCTGCCACAAAGGCAAAGAAGCCGACTGCACCACCATCGCACCCGCCAACTCAGCAAATGGTGGACGCTTCAATCAAGAACTTGAAGGAACGTGGCGGCTCTTCGCTTCTGGCAATTAAGAAATATATCACTGCCACATACAAATGCGATGCCCAAAAACTGGCTCCATTCATCAAGAAGTACTTGAAATCGGCCGTGGTCAATGGAAAGCTGATCCAAACAAAGGGAAAGGGTGCGTCTGGTTCATTTAAACTGTCAGCCTCGGCCAAGAAGGATCCCAAGCCAAAAGTTGCGTCTGTTGATAAAAAGGTCAAAAGCAAGAAGGTAGCCGTTAAGAAGACCGGTGTCACCGCCAAGAAAGCTGCCGGAGCTGCTGACAAGAAGCCCAAAGCTAAGAAGGCTGTGGCCACCAAAAAGACCGCCGAGAAAAAGAAAACCGAGAAGGCAAAAGCCAAGGATGCCAAGAAAACTGGAACCGTGAAGGCAAAACCAGCAGCAACAAAGGCCAAAACTACCGCAGCGAAACCGAAGGTGGCCAAAGCACCCAAGGCCAAACCAGCGGCGTCAGCTAAGCCCAAAAAGGTGATAAAGAAAGCAGCTGCTCCTGCTACCGCTAAGAAGCCGAAAGCAAAGACTACGGCTGCTAAGAAGTAAACTGGAAAAGTACAGTATCTGTACCAGTCCGCGCTCAAAATCGCAATTTTAGATTTTCAAATCTGAAATTTGTTTAAACAAGCCCTTTTCAGGGCTACAACATTCGTTAACAAGAGAAAAAAACTTTCAATTCAAAAACATTCAAATTATAGTCATTAAGCTTATAAATCAATTAATTTATACAAATTTAATATTTTTTAATTGACAAATTGTGCTGCTGGTAACATCTTTAAATTTAATTTAATATTGCTGACCAAAAGTTAGCAACGCAGTGCAATCTAGGTTGAGGCGATTTCTTCTTGGCATGCCCTTTTCCATGCATAAGAATAATATAATAATAATTATAAATTATATAGCGTAGCTTAGGTATATATCCCTAATTTTTAAAATATAAAAACAAAGACTAATTTTATCGTTACATATTTAGGACAAATGGTATATTGAAAATGTAGTTTCTTTTGGTAATATATTTTGTGGCCCTGAAAAGGGCCGTTTTGGTTCTTTCTCCGCATACGCAGCAAGAGATATTTACTTGGAGCTGGTGTACTTGGTGACAGCCTTGGTTCCCTCACTGACAGCGTGCTTGGCCAACTCTCCGGGCAGGAGCAGACGGACAGCAGTTTGGATTTCCCGACTGGTGATTGTTGAGCGCTTGTTGTAGTGAGCCAGACGAGAAGCCTCGGCAGCAATACGCTCGAAGATATCATTCACAAAGCTGTTCATGATGCTCATCGCCTTCGACGAAATGCCGGTGTCAGGGTGGACCTGTTTCAGGACCTTGTAAATGTAGATGGCATAGCTCTCCTTCCTCTTGCGCTTCTTCTTCTTGTCGGTCTTGGTGATGTTCTTCTGAGCCTTGCCAGCCTTCTTGGCTGCCTTTCCACTGGTTTTCGGCGGCATTATTTATATTCACTTATGATTTCACAAACACAATTCACTGATCATAACGGAGCGAAAATGCGTTCATGTTTATACTTTTTTTCGAACAATCTTTTCAGGCCTAAGGAAACTACCCCTAACTGAACGCACAAGCAGACGAAAAAGTATAAATATGTGGCTTCCATATGTTCACTAGCATTCGTTTTCTGTGTGTTAAGTGAACTAAGTGAAATAAATCAAAATGTCTGGTCGTGGAAAAGGTGGCAAAGTGAAGGGAAAGGCAAAGTCCCGCTCCAATCGTGCCGGTCTTCAGTTTCCAGTAGGCCGTATTCACCGTCTGCTCCGCAAGGGCAACTATGCCGAGCGTGTTGGTGCCGGCGCTCCAGTTTACCTGGCTGCCGTGATGGAATATCTGGCCGCTGAAGTACTCGAGTTGGCTGGCAATGCTGCTCGTGACAACAAGAAGACTAGGATAATCCCGCGTCATCTGCAGCTGGCCATTCGCAACGACGAGGAGTTGAACAAGCTGCTCTCCGGCGTCACCATTGCCCAAGGTGGAGTTTTGCCCAACATCCAGGCTGTTCTGTTGCCCAAGAAGACCGAGAAGAAGGCTTAAACGTTCCAAAAGCAGAGCCAACTACATACTTGCACATAAAAACAAACCCAACCGTCCTTTTCAGGACGACCACGTTTTTACCAAAGATTTGTAACGATTTTCAAATAGAGCGAGCAAAAGTATTTTTAATAAAATGGGTATTTTGAAAGAACGTTCATATTTCGGGTAAAAAAATTGTTTGCAGCGAACATAATAATTTACTGCGATATTACCGAGTTTCTTTTCACTTCAAAATTCTAAGATGCTTGGGACTAATACGAATTTATGACAGAACGCTATCTGACGGATTAGCAATCCGGTTAGCCTGCATCTGAAGCAGTACAGTCTGCACAAAATACATTTAGGAGCTAGCTTTATCTTGAACAAAGCGAGTGGTTGCTTTGCCGCACATTTCTCTACCTGAATTAGTAACTGCCGAACGGCCGCGAAGAATATTTACCTACTTTGGAATTCTCAGCTAACAAAAGCAGAAATTCTAAAATGTTTTGAAAATTTGTCTCCTCTCGAAAACTTAATGGTGGTCCTGAAAAGGACCGATTGTTGAATGAAGTACAAGCTGTACTGCTTTTTTAACCGCCGAAACCGTACAGGGTGCGGCCTTGTCTCTTCAGGGCGTACACAACATCCATGGCTGTGACAGTCTTCCTCTTGGCGTGTTCGGTGTAGGTGACGGCATCGCGGATTACGTTCTCCAGGAACACCTTCAGAACACCACGTGTTTCCTCGTAAATGAGTCCAGAAATGCGCTTCACACCGCCACGACGAGCCAAACGGCGGATAGCTGGCTTCGTGATACCCTGGATGTTATCACGCAGCACTTTGCGATGACGTTTGGCGCCACCTTTTCCCAAGCCTTTGCCTCCTTTACCGCGACCAGTCATTATTCACTCTTTTCTATATAAACACACTGCACGAAAGTCACTGACGAACTAATTTCAATTTTTCGGCGTGCCCCTATTTATACCAAAAACCCAAGAAACCCGAGCGAGTGCGAACGATATGGCTCGCCAAATGAAATGGCGTCTGCTCCTCTCTCTTTCCAACCCTCCACTTTTGCTATATAAGTAGGTAGCGATCGCGCCGAACGTTTATTGTGTTTTTAGACGTGAAGTGAACAGTAGTGAACATCCAAATCAATAATGGCTCGTACCAAGCAAACCGCTCGCAAATCGACTGGTGGCAAGGCGCCACGCAAACAACTGGCTACTAAGGCCGCTCGCAAGAGCGCCCCAGCCACCGGAGGCGTGAAGAAGCCACATCGCTATCGCCCCGGCACTGTGGCCCTGCGTGAGATCCGTCGCTACCAGAAGAGTACCGAACTGCTGATCCGCAAACTGCCTTTCCAGCGTCTAGTGCGTGAAATCGCTCAGGATTTTAAGACTGACTTGAGATTCCAGAGCTCGGCGGTGATGGCTCTTCAGGAAGCCAGCGAAGCCTATCTGGTCGGCCTCTTTGAAGATACCAACTTGTGTGCCATTCATGCCAAGCGTGTGACGATCATGCCCAAGGACATCCAGTTGGCCCGTCGCATTCGCGGCGAGCGTGCTTAAGTTGAGACTGCATCAACTGGCCACCATTGCGCTACCATATTTTATACAAATCGGTCCTTTTCAGGACCACAAAATACATTCAATGAGATATTTATTTTTATTTTACAAGCTTTTTTATTTTTAATTCATAAATATGTATTATGTTCGTTTTTTATATCAGTTAATGATTCGTTGTGAAGGTGTGGTAGTTTCAAATGGCGTTACGATTGTATGTGCAAAGCACGAACTATAATAAACATTCAAACGTCATTAAAAAATTAAAAACTTTTAAAATCACTCTAAAATTCTTTGTTTATTTAATGAGTCAATAAATATATTAAAACAGATCACATTTTTATTTCGGTCTGTACTTGGTGGGATTTTTACAAGGGGTACGGTTGTATGGGACAAACACGAACTATATTAAACATTCAAACGTCGTTAAAAAATTGAAAAACTGAAAAACACATTCGGAAAATAACTTTGCAACGTTTATAAATTATTTATAAACCAAGTTTATATTTTTATTTCGGCTTGAATATAGTGTGATTTTTATAGGGAGCAAAGTTGTGTGGAACAGGCACAAACCACTCAAATGTTATAGAAAAATCAAAAAACTGTTTAAATCACTCTAAAAATAACTTAGCAACCTTTTTGAATCCTATATTTATTTAATAAAACATCAAATGTATTAAAAAAGATAGATTTTGTGTTTTTTTATTTCGGTTGGTAATTGGTGGGATTATACAAGGGGCAAGGTTGTATGGGACAAGCACGAACTTTATTGCACTTTTAAACGTCATCAAAAAAATCGAAAAAATGTTAAACACTTGCTGAATATAGCTTCGCAACGTTAACGAATACGTAATTTAATAAATAAAATAAAAAAGAATAACAATATAATAAAATTTCAATTTTTTTTGACATAATCTTCAATGTGACTTTAACTTGATTCATATATGAGGCACAAATAAGCCTCTTTTGGACAAACTACAAATAAAAACATCTGCAAAATGTAATCGACTAAAGGAAACAAATAATTTGCTTAAGAAAATCACAAATAACTATGAAATTTAAAAATATTTATATTTTTTTCATTACGAAAACTATGGCTGCTTCTCCCTTGAAAGCCAACTTTTTATGTAGCCTAGGCTCAACTTAAAACAAGTAATAAAATAACTTTTTTAATGAAAAGTAAGTATATTTTCAGTGTTTCTTAAAGAAAAAAGTTTAAATTTCATTTTTAATTGACAATTGTACAAGTAATTGTTAGATTTCTTATTTTAAAATAGGTTTAAAAAAAATTGCTCATGTTACAAATGTCAATGGTCAAGTTCATTCAGCTATTAAAGGTTGCCAAAACCAAATATTAAAATTTTAAAAATGCTAAGAACTTTATGGATTATTTAAGAATGTGAAAAAATAAATACTTTGTTTTTAATAAAGTTTTTAAACTCTAAATACAGGAAAATAAGTTTGCACTTCAAGTAAACATTTGCACAGCAAATGACTGGTGTCAGACCCATAGTTAAAGTGCTCTCCTCCTCGATTCTCATCCGAATGAAGGAGGTCGGCGGCAAGCGCGTGCGCCAATTTCTAAACAAAAGGTGTTTTCGAGTGAACAAAGATGTCTGATTCTGTAGTTGCAACGTCCGCGTCCCCAGTGGCTGCCCCACCAGCGCCAGTTGAGAAAAAGGTGGCTGCCAAAAAGGCAACTGGATCTGCTGCCACAAAGGCAAAGAAGCCGACTGCACCACCATCGCACCCGCCAACTCAGCAAATGGTGGACGCTTCAATCAAGAACTTGAAGGAACGTGGCGGCTCTTCGCTTCTGGCAATTAAGAAATATATCACTGCCACATACAAATGCGATGCCCAAAAACTGGCTCCATTCATCAAGAAGTACTTGAAATCGGCCGTGGTCAATGGAAAGCTGATCCAAACAAAGGGAAAGGGTGCGTCTGGTTCATTTAAACTGTCAGCCTCGGCCAAGAAGGATCCCAAGCCAAAAGTTGCGTCTGTTGATAAAAAGGTCAAAAGCAAGAAGGTAGCCGTTAAGAAGACCGGTGTCACCGCCAAGAAAGCTGCTGGAGCTGCTGACAAGAAGCCCAAAGCTAAGAAGGCTGTGGCCACCAAAAAGACCGCCGAGAAAAAGAAAACCGAGAAGGCAAAAGCCAAGGATGCCAAGAAAACTGGAACCGTGAAGGCAAAACCAGCAGCAACAAAGGCCAAAACTACCGCAGCGAAACCGAAGGTGGCCAAAGCACCCAAGGCAAAACCAGCGGCGTCAGCTAAGCCCAAAAAGGTGATAAAGAAAGCAGCTGCTCCTGCTACCGCTAAGAAGCCGAAAGCAAAGACTACGGCTGCTAAGAAGTAAACTGGAAAAGTACAGTATCTGTACCAGTCCGCGCTCTAAATCGCAATTTTAGATTTTCAAATCTGAAATTTGTTTAAACAAGCCCTTTTCAGGGCTACAACATTCGTTAACAAGAGAAAAAAACGTTCAATTCAAAAACATTCAAATTATAGTCTATTAAGCTTATAAATCAATTAATTTATACAAATTTAATATTTTTTTAATTGACAAATTGTGCTGCTGGTAACATCTTTAAATTTAATTTAATATTGCTGACCAAAAGTTAGCAACGCAGTGCAATCTAGGTTGAGGCGATTTCTTTTTGGCATGCCCTTTTCCATAATAATAATTATAAATTATATAGCGTAGCTTAGGTATATATCCCTAATTTTTAAAATATAAAAACAAAGACTAATTTTATCGTTACATATTTAGGACAATTGGTATATTGAAAATGTAGTTTCTTTTGGTAATATATATTGTGGCCCTGAAAAGGGCCGTTTTGGTTCTTTCTCCGCATACGCAGCAAGAGATATTTACTTGGAGCTGGTGTACTTGGTGACAGCCTTGGTTCCCTCACTGACAGCGTGCTTGGCCAACTCTCCGGGCAGGAGCAGACGGACAGCAGTTTGGATTTCCCGACTGGTGATTGTTGAGCGCTTGTTGTAGTGAGCCAGACGAGAAGCCTCGGCAGCAATACGCTCGAAGATATCATTCACAAAGCTGTTCATGATGCTCATCGCCTTCGACGAAATGCCGGTGTCAGGGTGGACCTGTTTCAGGACCTTGTAAATGTAGATGGCATAGCTCTCCTTCCTCTTGCGCTTCTTCTTCTTGTCGTTCTTGGTGATGTTCTTCTGAGCCTTGCCAGCCTTCTTGGCTGCCTTTCCACTGGTTTTCGGCGGCATTATTTATATTCACTTATGATTTCACAAACACAATTCACTGATCATAACGGAGCGAAAACGCGTTCATGTTTATACTTTTTTTCGAGCAATCTTTTCAGGCCTAAGGAAACTACCCCTAACTGAACGCACAAGCAGACGAAAAAGTATAAATATGTGGCTTCCATATGTTTGCTAGCATTCGTTTTCTGTGTGTTAAGTGAACTAAGTGAAATAGATCAAAATGTCTGGTCGTGGAAAAGGTGGCAAAGTGAAGGGAAAGGCAAAGTCCCGCTCCAATCGTGCCGGTCTTCAGTTTCCAGTAGGCCGTATTCACCGTCTGCTCCGCAAGGGCAACTATGCCGAGCGTGTTGGTGCCGGCGCTCCAGTTTACCTGGCTGCCGTGATGGAATATCTGGCCGCTGAAGTACTCGAGTTGGCTGGCAATGCTGCTCGTGACAACAAGAAGACTAGGATAATCCCGCGTCATCTGCAGCTGGCCATTCGCAACGACGAGGAGTTGAACAAGCTACTCTCCGGCGTCACCATTGCCCAAGGTGGAGTTTTGCCCAACATCCAGGCTGTTCTGTTGCCCAAGAAGACCGAGAAGAAGGCTTAAACGTTCCAAAAGCAGAGCCAACTACATACTTGTACATAAAAACAAACCCAACCGTCCTTTTCAGGACGACCACGTTTTTACCAAAGAATTGTAAAGATTTTCAAATAGAACGTAGAGTCAATTACATACTTTTACATAAAAGCAAACCCAACCGTCCTTTTCAGGACTACCACGTTTTTACCAAAGATTTGTAACGATTTTCAAATAGAGCGAGGACTAAGGCAAAAGTATTTTTAATAAAATGGGTATTTTGAAAGAACGTTCATATTTCGGTTAAAAAAAATTGTTTGCAGCGAACATAATAATTTACTGCGATATTACCGAGTTTCTTTTCACTTCAAAATTCTAAGATGCTTGGGACTAATACGAATTTATGACAGAACGTTATCTGACGGATTAGCAATCCGGTTAGCCTGCATCTGAAGCAGTACAGTCTGCACAAAATACATTTAGGAGCTAGCTTTATCTTGAACAAAGCGAGTGGTTGCTTTGCCGCACATTTCTCTACCTGAATCAGCAACTGCCGAACGGCCGCGAAGAATATTTACCTACTTTTGAATTCTCAGCTAACAAAAGCAGAAATTCTAAAATGTTTTGAAAATTTGTCTCCTCTCGAAAACTTAATGGTGGTCCTGAAAAGGACCGATTGTTGAATGAAGTACAAGCTGTACTGTTTTTTTAACCGCCGAAACCGTACAGGGTGCGGCCTTGTCTCTTCAGGGCGTACACAACATCCATGGCTGTGACAGTCTTCCTCTTGGCGTGTTCGGTGTAGGTGACGGCATCGCGGATTACGTTCTCCAGGAACACCTTCAGAACACCACGTGTTTCCTCGTAAATGAGTCCAGAAATGCGCTTCACACCGCCACGACGAGCCAAACGGCGGATAGCTGGCTTCGTGATACCCTGGATGTTATCACGCAGCACTTTGCGATGACGTTTGGCGCCACCTTTTCCCAAGCCTTTGCCTCCTTTACCGCGACCAGTCATTATTCACTCTTTTCTATATAAACACACTGCACGAAAGTCACTGACGAACTAATTTCAATTTTTCGGCGTGCCCCTATTTATACCAAAAACCCAAGAAACCCGAGCGAGTGCGAACGATATGTTCGCCTCGCTCTTGGCTCGCCAAATGAAATGGCGTCTGCTCCTCTCTCTTTCCAACCCTCCACTTTTGCTATATAAGTAGGTAGCGATCGCGCCGAACGTTTATTGTGTTTTTAGACGTGAAGTGAACAGTAGTGAACATCCAAATCAATAATGGCTCGTACCAAGCAAACCGCTCGCAAATCGACTGGTGGCAAAGCGCCACGCAAACAACTGGCTACTAAGGCCGCTCGCAAGAGCGCCCCAGCCACCGGAGGCGTGAAGAAGCCACATCGCTATCGCCCCGGCACTGTGGCCCTGCGTGAGATCCGTCGCTACCAGAAGAGTACCGAACTGCTGATCCGCAAACTGCCTTTCCAGCGTCTAGTGCGTGAAATCGCTCAGGATTTTAAGACTGACTTGAGATTCCAGAGCTCGGCGGTGATGGCTCTTCAGGAAGCCAGCGAAGCCTATCTGGTCGGCCTCTTTGAAGATACCAACTTGTGTGCCATTCATGCCAAGCGTGTGACGATCATGCCCAAGGACATCCAGTTGGCCCGTCGCATTCGCGGCGAGCGTGCTTAAGTTGAGACTGCATCAACTGGCCACCATTGCGCTACCATATTTTATACAAATCGGTCCTTTTCAGGACCACAAAATACATTCAATGAGATATTTATTTTTATTTTACAAGCTTTTTTATTTTTAATTCATAAATATGTATTATGTTCGTTTTTTATTTCAGTTAATGATTCGTTGTGAAGGTGTGGTAGTTTCAAATGGCGTTACGATTGTATGTGCAAAGCACGAACTATAATAAACATTCAAACGTCATTAAAAAATTAAAAACTTTTAAAATCACTCTAAAATTCTTTGTTTATTTAATGAGTCAATAAATATATTAAAACAGATCACATTTTTATTTCGGTCTGTACTTGGTGGGATTTTTACAAGGGGTACGGTTGTATGGGACAAACACGAACTATATTAAACATTCAAACGTCGTTAAAAAATTGAAAAACTGAAAAACACATTCGGAAAATAACTTTGCAACGTTTATAAATTATTTATTTATTAAACAAAGACAACAATTTGTTGAACGAAACCAAGTTTATATTTTTATTTCGGCTTGAATATAGTGTGATTTTTATAGGGAGCAAAGTTGTGTGGAACAGGCACAAACCACTCAAATGTTATAGAAAAATCAAAAAACTGTTTAAATCACTCTAAAAATAACTTAGCAACCTTTTTGAATCCTATATTTATTTAATAAAACATCAAATGTATTAAAAAAGATAGATTTTGTGTTTTTTATTTCGGTTGGTAATTGGTGGGATTATACAAGGGGCAAGGTTGTATGGGACAAGCACGAACTTTATTGCACTTTTAAACGTCATCAAAAAAATCGAAAAAATGTTAAACACTTGCTGAATATAGCTTCGCAACGTTAACGAATACGTAATTTAATAAATAAAATAAAAAAGAATAACAATATAATAAAATTTCAATTTTTTTTTGACATAATCTTCAATGTGACTTTAACTTGATTCATATATGAGGCACAAATAAGCCTCTTTTGGACAAACTACAAATAAAAACATCTGCAAAATGTAATCGACTAAAGGAAACAAATAATTTGCTTAAGAAAATCACAAATAACTATGAAATTTAAAAATATTTATATTTTTTTCATTCCGAAAACTGTGGCTGCTTCTCCCTTGAAAGCCAACTTTTTAAGTAGCCTAGGCTCAACTTAAAACAAGTAATAAAATAACTTTTTTAATGAAAAGTAAATATATTTTCAGTGTTTCTTAAAAAAAAAAGTTTAAATTTCATTTTTAATTAACAATTGTACAAGTAATTGTTAGATTTCTTATTTTAAAATAGGTTTTAAAAAAAATTGCTCATGTTACAAATGTCAATGGTCAAGTTCATTCAGCTATTAAAGGTTGCCAAAACCAAATATTAAAATTTTAAAAATGCTAAGAACTTTATGGATTATTTAAGAATGTGAAAAAATAAATACTTTGTTTTTAATAAAGTTTTTAAACTCTAAATACAGGAAAATAAGTTTGCACTTCAAGTAAACATTTGCACAGCAAATGACTGGTGTCAGACCCATAGTTAAAGTGCTCTCCTCCTCGATTCTCATCCGAATGAAGGAGGTCGGCGGCAAGCGCGTGCGCCAATTTCTAAACAAAAAAGTGTTTTCGAGTGAACAAAGATGTCTGATTCTGTAGTTGCAACGTCCGCGTCCCCAGTGGCTGCCCCACCAGCGCCAGTTGAGAAAAAGGTGGCTGCCAAAAAGGCAACTGGATCTGCTGCCACAAAGGCAAAGAAGCCGACTGCACCACCATCGCACCCGCCAACTCAGCAAATGGTGGACGCTTCAATCAAGAACTTGAAGGAACGTGGCGGCTCTTCGCTTCTGGCAATTAAGAAATATATCACTGCCACATACAAATGCGATGCCCAAAAACTGGCTCCATTCATCAAGAAGTACTTGAAATCGGCCGTGGTCAATGGAAAGCTGATCCAAACAAAGGGAAAGGGTGCGTCTGGTTCATTTAAACTGTCAGCCTCGGCCAAGAAGGATCCCAAGCCAAAAGTTGCGTCTGTTGATAAAAAGGTCAAAAGCAAGAAGGTAGCCGTTAAGAAGACCGGTGTCACCGCCAAGAAAGCTGCTGGAGCTGCTGACAAGAAGCCCAAAGCTAAGAAGGCTGTGGCCACCAAAAAGACCGCCGAGAAAAAGAAAACCGAGAAGGCAAAAGCCAAGGATGCCAAGAAAACTGGAACCGTGAAGGCAAAACCAGCAGCAACAAAGGCCAAAACTACCGCAGCGAAACCGAAGGTGGCCAAAGCACCCAAGGCAAAACCAGCGGCGTCAGCTAAGCCCAAAAAGGTGATAAAGAAAGCAGCTGCTCCTGCTACCGCTAAGAAGCCGAAAGCAAAGACTACGGCTGCTAAGAAGTAAACTGGAAAAGTACAGTATCTGTACCAGTCCGCGCTCTAAATCGCAATTTTAGATTTTCAAATCTGAAATTTGTTTAAACAAGCCCTTTTCAGGGCTACAACATTCGTTAACAAGAGAAAAAAACGTTCAATTCAAAAACATTCAAATTATAGTCTATTAAGCTTATAAATCAATTAATTTATACAAATTTAATATTTTTTTAATTGACAAATTGTGCTGCTGGTAACATCTTTAAATTTAATTTAATATTGCTGACCAAAAGTTAGCAACGCAGTGCAATCTAGGTTGAGGCGATTTCTTTTTGGCATGCCCTTTTCCATAATAATAATTATAAATTATATAGCGTAGCTTAGGTATATATCCCTAATTTTTAAAATATAAAAACAAAGACTAATTTTATCGTTACATATTTAGGACAATTGGTATATTGAAAATGTAGTTTCTTTTGGTAATATATATTGTGGCCCTGAAAAGGGCCGTTTTGGTTCTTTCTCCGCATACGCAGCAAGAGATATTTACTTGGAGCTGGTGTACTTGGTGACAGCCTTGGTTCCCTCACTGACAGCGTGCTTGGCCAACTCTCCGGGCAGGAGCAGACGGACAGCAGTTTGGATTTCCCGACTGGTGATTGTTGAGCGCTTGTTGTAGTGAGCCAGACGAGAAGCCTCGGCAGCAATACGCTCGAAGATATCATTCACAAAGCTGTTCATGATGCTCATCGCCTTCGACGAAATGCCGGTGTCAGGGTGGACCTGTTTCAGGACCTTGTAAATGTAGATGGCATAGCTCTCCTTCCTCTTGCGCTTCTTCTTCTTGTCGTTCTTGGTGATGTTCTTCTGAGCCTTGCCAGCCTTCTTGGCTGCCTTTCCACTGGTTTTCGGCGGCATTATTTATATTCACTTATGATTTCACAAACACAATTCACTGATCATAACGGAGCGAAAACGCGTTCATGTTTATACTTTTTTCGAGCAATCTTTTCAGGCCTAAGGAAACTACCCCTAACTGAACGCACAAGCAGACGAAAAAGTATAAATATGTGGCTTCCATATGTTTACTAGCATTCGTTCTCTGTGTGTTAAGTGAAATAAATCAAAATGTCTGGTCGTGGAAAAGGTGGCAAAGTGAAGGGAAAGGCAAAGTCCCGCTCCAATCGTGCCGGTCTTCAGTTTCCAGTAGGCCGTATTCACCGTCTGCTCCGCAAGGGCAACTATGCCGAGCGTGTTGGTGCCGGCGCTCCAGTTTACCTGGCTGCCGTGATGGAATATCTGGCCGCTGAAGTACTCGAGTTGGCTGGCAATGCTGCTCGTGACAACAAGAAGACTAGGATAATCCCGCGTCATCTGCAGCTGGCCATTCGCAACGACGAGGAGTTGAACAAGCTACTCTCCGGCGTCACCATTGCCCAAGGTGGAGTTTTGCCCAACATCCAGGCTGTTCTGTTGCCCAAGAAGACCGAGAAGAAGGCTTAAACGTTCCAAAAGCAGAGCCAACTACATACTTGTACATAAAAACAAACCCAACCGTCCTTTTCAGGACGACCACGTTTTTACCAAAGAATTGTAAAGATTTTCAAATAGAGCTTAGAGTCAATTACATACTTTTACATAAAAGCAAACCCAACCGTCCTTTTCAGGACTACCACGTTTTTACCAAAGATTTGTAACGATTTTCAAATAGAGCGAGGACTAAGGCAAAAGTATTTTTAATAAAATGGGTATTTTGAAAGAACGTTCATATTTCGGTTAAAAAAAATTGTTTGCAGCGAACATAATAATTTACTGCGATATTACCGAGTTTCTTTTCACTTCAAAATTCTAAGATGCTTGGGACTAATACGAATTTATGACAGAACGTTATCTGACGGATTAGCAATCCGGTTAGCCTGCATCTGAAGCAGTACAGTCTGCACAAAATACATTTAGGAGCTAGCTTTATCTTGAACAAAGCGAGTGGTTGCTTTGCCGCACATTTCTCTACCTGAATCAGCAACTGCCGAACGGCCGCGAAGAATATTTACCTACTTTTGAATTCTCAGCTAACAAAAGCAGAAATTCTAAAATGTTTTGAAAATTTGTCTCCTCTCGAAAACTTAATGGTGGTCCTGAAAAGGACCGATTGTTGAATGAAGTACAAGCTGTACTGTTTTTTTAACCGCCGAAACCGTACAGGGTGCGGCCTTGTCTCTTCAGGGCGTACACAACATCCATGGCTGTGACAGTCTTCCTCTTGGCGTGTTCGGTGTAGGTGACGGCATCGCGGATTACGTTCTCCAGGAACACCTTCAGAACACCACGTGTTTCCTCGTAAATGAGTCCAGAAATGCGCTTCACACCGCCACGACGAGCCAAACGGCGGATAGCTGGCTTCGTGATACCCTGGATGTTATCACGCAGCACTTTGCGATGACGTTTGGCGCCACCTTTTCCCAAGCCTTTGCCTCCTTTACCGCGACCAGTCATTATTCACTCTTTTCTATATAAACACACTGCACGAAAGTCACTGACGAACTAATTTCAATTTTTCGGCGTGCCCCTATTTATACCAAAAACCCAAGAAACCCGAGCGAGTGCGAACGATATGTTCGCCTCGCTCTTGGCTCGCCAAATGAAATGGCGTCTGCTCCTCTCTCTTTCCAACCCTCCACTTTTGCTATATAAGTAGGTAGCGATCGCGCCGAACGTTTATTGTGTTTTTTAGACGTGAAGTGAACAGTAGTGAACATCCAAATCAATAATGGCTCGTACCAAGCAAACCGCTCGCAAATCGACTGGTGGCAAAGCGCCACGCAAACAACTGGCTACTAAGGCCGCTCGCAAGAGCGCCCCAGCCACCGGAGGCGTGAAGAAGCCACATCGCTATCGCCCCGGCACTGTGGCCCTGCGTGAGATCCGTCGCTACCAGAAGAGTACCGAACTGCTGATCCGCAAACTGCCTTTCCAGCGTCTAGTGCGTGAAATCGCTCAGGATTTTAAGACTGACTTGAGATTCCAGAGCTCGGCGGTGATGGCTCTTCAGGAAGCCAGCGAAGCCTATCTGGTCGGCCTCTTTGAAGATACCAACTTGTGTGCCATTCATGCCAAGCGTGTGACGATCATGCCCAAGGACATCCAGTTGGCCCGTCGCATTCGCGGCGAGCGTGCTTAAGTTGAGACTGCATCAACTGGCCACCATTGCGCTACCATATTTTATACAAATCGGTCCTTTTCAGGACCACAAAATACATTCAATGAGATATTTATTTTTATTTTACAAGCTTTTTTATTTTTAATTCATAAATATGTATTATGTTCGTTTTTTATTTCAGTTAATGATTCGTTGTGAAGGTGTGGTAGTTTCAAATGGCGTTACGATTGTATGTGCAAAGCACGAACTATAATAAACATTCAAACGTCATTAAAAAATTAAAAACTTTTAAAATCACTCTAAAATTCTTTGTTTATTTAATGAGTCAATAAATATATTAAAACAGATCACATTTTTATTTCGGTCTGTACTTGGTGGGATTTTTACAAGGGGTACGGTTGTATGGGACAAACACGAACTATATTAAACATTCAAACGTCGTTAAAAAATTGAAAAACTGAAAAACACATTCGGAAAATAACTTTGCAACGTTTATAAATTATTTATTTATTAAACAAAGACAACAATTTGTTGAACGAAACCAAGTTTATATTTTTATTTCGGCTTGAATATAGTGTGATTTTTATAGGGAGCAAAGTTGTGTGGAACAGGCACAAACCACTCAAATGTTATAGAAAAATCAAAAAACTGTTTAAATCACTCTAAAAATAACTTAGCAACGATTTTGAATCCTATATTTATTTAATAAAACATCAAATGTATTAAAAAAGATAGATTTTGTGTTTTTTATTTCGTTTGGTAATTGGTGGGATTATACAAGGGGCAAGGTTATATGGGACAAGCACGAACTTTATTGCACTTTTAAACGTCATCAAAAAAATCGAAAAAATGTTAAACACTTGCTGAATATAGCTTCGCAACGTTAACGAATACGTAATTTAATAAATAAAATAAAAAAGAATAACAATATAATAAAATTTAAATTTTTTTTGACATAATCTTCAATGTGACTTTAACTTGATTCATATATGAGGCACAAATAAGCCTCTTTTGGACAAACTACAAATAAAAACATCTGAAAAATGTAATCGACTAAAGCAAACAAATAATTTGCTTAAGAAAATCACAAATAACTATGAAATTTAAAAATATTTATATTTTTTTCATTCCGAAAACTATGGCTGCTTCTCCCTTGAAAGCCAACTTTTTAAGTAGCCTAGGCTCAACTTAAAACAAGTAATAAAATAACTTTTTTAATGAAAAGTAAGTATATTTTCAGTGTTTCTTAAAGAAAAAAGTTTAAATTTCATTTTTAATTGACAATTGTACAAGTAATTGTTAGATTTCTTATTTTAAAATAGGTTTTAAAAAAAATTGCTCATGTTACAAATGTCAATGGTCAAGTTCATTCAGCTATTAAAGGTTGCCAAAACCAAATATTAAAATTTTAAAAATGCTAAGAACTTTATGGATTATTTAAGAATGTGAAAAAATAAATACTTTGTTTTTAATAAAGTTTTTAAACTCTAAATACAGGAAAATAAGTTTGCACTTCAAGTAAACATTTGCACAGCAAATGACTGGTGTCAGACCCATAGTTAAAGTGCTCTCCTCCTCGATTCTCATCCGAATGAAGGAGGTCGGCGGCAAGCGCGCGCGCCATTTTCTAAACAAAAAAGTGTTTTCGAGTGAACAAAGATGTCTGATTCTGCAGTTGCAACGTCCGCGTCCCCAGTGGCTGCCCCACCAGCGCCAGTTGAGAAAAAGGTGGCTGCCAAAAAGGCAACTGGATCTGCTGCCACAAAGGCAAAGAAGCCGACTGCACCACCATCGCACCCGCCAACTCAGCAAATGGTGGACGCTTCAATCAAGAACTTGAAGGAACGTGGCGGCTCTTCGCTTCTGGCAATTAAGAAATATATCACTGCCACATACAAATGCGATGCCCAAAAACTGGCTCCATTCATCAAGAAGTACTTGAAATCGGCCGTGGTCAATGGAAAGCTGATCCAAACAAAGGGAAAGGGTGCGTCTGGTTCATTTAAACTGTCAGCCTCGGCCAAGAAGGATCCCAAGCCAAAAGTTGCGTCTGTTGATAAAAAGGTCAAAAGCAAGAAGGTAGCCGTTAAGAAGACCGGTGTCACCGCCAAGAAAGCTGCCGGAGCTGCTGACAAGAAGCCCAAAGCTAAGAAGGCTGTGGCCACCAAAAAGACCGCCGAGAAAAAGAAAACCGAGAAGGCAAAAGCCAAGGATGCCAAGAAAACTGGAACCGTGAAGGCAAAACCAGCAGCAACAAAGGCCAAAACTACCGCAGCGAAACCGAAGGTGGCCAAAGCACCCAAGGCCAAACCAGCGGCGTCAGCTAAGCCCAAAAAGGTGATAAAGAAAGCAGCTGCTCCTGCTACCGCTAAGAAGCCGAAAGCAAAGACTACGGCTGCTAAGAAGTAAACTGGAAAAGTACAGTATCTGTACCAGTCCGCGCTCAAAATCGCAATTTTAGATTTTCAAATCTGAAATTTGTTTAAACAAGCCCTTTTCAGGGCTACAACATTCGTTAACAAGAGAAAAAAACTTTCAATTCAAAAACATTCAAATTATAGTCATTAAGCTTATAAATCAATTAATTTATACAAATTTAATATTTTTTTAATTGACAAATTGTGCTGCTGGTAACATCTTTAAATTTAATTTAATATTGCTGACCAAAAGTTAGCAACGCAGTGCAATCTAGGTTGAGGCGATTTCTTCTTGGCATGCCCTTTTCCATGCATAAGAATAATATAATAATAATTATAAATTATATAGCGTAGCTTAGGTATATATCCCTAATTTTTAAAATATAAAAACAAAGACTAATTTTATCGTTACATATTTAGGACAAATGGTATATTGAAAATGTAGTTTCTTTTGGTAATATATTTTGTGGCCCTGAAAAGGGCCGTTTTGGTTCTTTCTCCGCATACGCAGCAAGAGATATTTACTTGGAGCTGGTGTACTTGGTGACAGCCTTGGTTCCCTCACTGACAGCGTGCTTGGCCAACTCTCCGGGCAGGAGCAGACGGACAGCAGTTTGGATTTCCCTACTGGTGATTGTTGAGCGCTTGTTGTAGTGAGCCAGACGAGAAGCCTCGGCAGCAATACGCTCGAAGATATCATTCACAAAGCTGTTCATGATGCTCATCGCCTTCGACGAAATGCCGGTGTCAGGGTGGACCTGTTTCAGGACCTTGTAAATGTAGATGGCATAGCTCTCCTTCCTCTTGCGCTTCTTCTTCTTGTCGGTCTTGGTGATGTTCTTCTGAGCCTTGCCAGCCTTCTTGGCTGCCTTTCCACTGGTTTTCGGCGGCATTATTTATATTCACTTATGATTTCACAAACACAATTCAGTGATCATAACGGAGCGAAAACGCGTTCATGTTTATACTTTTTTTCGAGCAATCTTTTCAGGCCTAAGGAAACTACCCCTAACTGAACGCACAAGCAGACGAAAAAGTATAAATATGTGGCTTCCATATGTTTACTAGCATTCGTTCTCTGTGTGTTAAGTGAACTAAGTGAAATAAATCAAAATGTCTGGTCGTGGAAAAGGTGGCAAAGTGAAGGGAAAGGCAAAGTCCCGCTCCAATCGTGCCGGTCTTCAGTTTCCAGTAGGCCGTATTCACCGTCTGCTCCGCAAGGGCAACTATGCCGAGCGTGTTGGTGCCGGCGCTCCAGTTTACCTGGCTGCCGTGATGGAATATCTGGCCGCTGAAGTACTCGAGTTGGCTGGCAATGCTGCTCGTGACAACAAGAAGACTAGGATAATCCCGCGTCATCTGCAGCTGGCCATTCGCAACGACGAGGAGTTGAACAAGCTACTCTCCGGCGTCACCATTGCCCAAGGTGGAGTTTTGCCCAACATCCAGGCTGTTCTGTTGCCCAAGAAGACCGAGAAGAAGGCTTAAACGTTCCAAAAGCAGAGCCAACTACATACTTGTACATAAAAACAAACCCAACCGTCCTTTTCAGGACGACCACGTTTTTACCAAAGAATTGTAAAGATTTTCAAATAGAGCTTAGAGTCAATTACATACTTTTACATAAAAGCAAACCCAACCGTCCTTTTCAGGACTACCACGTTTTTACCAAAGATTTGTAACGATTTTCAAATAGAGCGAGGACTAAGGCAAAAGTATTTTTAATAAAATGGGTATTTTGAAAGAACGTTCATATTTCGGTTAAAAAAAATTGTTTGCAGCGAACATAATAATTTACTGCGATATTACCGAGTTTCTTTTCACTTCAAAATTCTAAGATGCTTGGGACTAATACGAATTTATGACAGAACGTTATCTGACGGATTAGCAATCCGGTTAGCCTGCATCTGAAGCAGTACAGTCTGCACAAAATACATTTAGGAGCTAGCTTTATCTTGAACAAAGCGAGTGGTTGCTTTGCCGCACATTTCTCTACCTGAATCAGCAACTGCCGAACGGCCGCGAAGAATATTTACCTACTTTTGAATTCTCAGCTAACAAAAGCAGAAATTCTAAAATGTTTTGAAAATTTGTCTCCTCTCGAAAACTTAATGGTGGTCCTGAAAAGGACCGATTGTTGAATGAAGTACAAGCTGTACTGTTTTTTTAACCGCCGAAACCGTACAGGGTGCGGCCTTGTCTCTTCAGGGCGTACACAACATCCATGGCTGTGACAGTCTTCCTCTTGGCGTGTTCGGTGTAGGTGACGGCATCGCGGATTACGTTCTCCAGGAACACCTTCAGAACACCACGTGTTTCCTCGTAAATGAGTCCAGAAATGCGCTTCACACCGCCACGACGAGCCAAACGGCGGATAGCTGGCTTCGTGATACCCTGGATGTTATCACGCAGCACTTTGCGATGACGTTTGGCGCCACCTTTTCCCAAGCCTTTGCCTCCTTTACCGCGACCAGTCATTATTCACTCTTTTCTATATAAACACACTGCACGAAAGTCACTGACGAACTAATTTCAATTTTTCGGCGTGCCCCTATTTATACCAAAAACCCAAGAAACCCGAGCGAGTGCGAACGATATGTTCGCCTCGCTCTTGGCTCGCCAAATGAAATGGCGTCTGCTCCTCTCTCTTTCCAACCCTCCACTTTTGCTATATAAGTAGGTAGCGATCGCGCCGAACGTTTATTGTGTTTTTAGACGTGAAGTGAACAGTAGTGAACATCCAAATCAATAATGGCTCGTACCAAGCAAACCGCTCGCAAATCGACTGGTGGCAAAGCGCCACGCAAACAACTGGCTACTAAGGCCGCTCGCAAGAGCGCCCCAGCCACCGGAGGCGTGAAGAAGCCACATCGCTATCGCCCCGGCACTGTGGCCCTGCGTGAGATCCGTCGCTACCAGAAGAGTACCGAACTGCTGATCCGCAAACTGCCTTTCCAGCGTCTAGTGCGTGAAATCGCTCAGGATTTTAAGACTGACTTGAGATTCCAGAGCTCGGCGGTGATGGCTCTTCAGGAAGCCAGCGAAGCCTATCTGGTCGGCCTCTTTGAAGATACCAACTTGTGTGCCATTCATGCCAAGCGTGTGACGATCATGCCCAAGGACATCCAGTTGGCCCGTCGCATTCGCGGCGAGCGTGCTTAAGTTGAGACTGCATCAACTGGCCACCATTGCGCTACCATATTTTATACAAATCGGTCCTTTTCAGGACCACAAAATACATTCAATGAGATATTTATTTTTATTTTACAAGCTTTTTTATTTTTAATTCATAAATATGTATTATGTTCGTTTTTTATTTCAGTTAATGATTCGTTGTGAAGGTGTGGTAGTTTCAAATGGCGTTACGATTGTATGTGCAAAGCACGAACTATAATAAACATTCAAACGTCATTAAAAAATTAAAAACTTTTAAAATCACTCTAAAATTCTTTGTTTATTTAATGAGTCAATAAATATATTAAAACAGATCACATTTTTATTTCGGTCTGTACTTGGTGGGATTTTTACAAGGGGTACGGTTGTATGGGACAAACACGAACTATATTAAACATTCAAACGTCGTTAAAAAATTGAAAAACTGAAAAACACATTCGGAAAATAACTTTGCAACGTTTATAAATTATTTATTTATTAAACAAAGACAACAATTTGTTGAACGAAACCAAGTTTATATTTTTATTTCGGCTTGAATATAGTGTGATTTTTATAGGGAGCAAAGTTGTGTGGAACAGGCACAAACCACTCAAATGTTATAGAAAAATCAAAAAACTGTTTAAATCACTCTAAAAATAACTTAGCAACCTTTTTGAATCCTATATTTATTTAATAAAACATCAAATGTATTAAAAAAGATAGATTTTGTGTTTTTTATTTCGGTTGGTAATTGGTGGGATTATACAAGGGGCAAGGTTGTATGGGACAAGCACGAACTTTATTGCACTTTTAAACGTCATCAAAAAAATCGAAAAAATGTTAAACACTTGCTGAATATAGCTTCGCAACGTTAACGAATACGTAATTTAATAAATAAAATAAAAAAGAATAACAATATAATAAAATTTCAATTTTTTTTGACATAATCTTCAATGTGACTTTAACTTGATTCATATATGAGGCACAAATAAGCCTCTTTTGGACAAACTACAAATAAAAACATCTGCAAAATGTAATCGACTAAAGGAAACAAATAATTTGCTTAAGAAAATCACAAATAACTATGAAATTTAAAAATATTTATATTTTTTTCATTCCGAAAACTGTGGCTGCTTCTCCCTTGAAAGCCAACTTTTTAAGTAGCCTAGGCTCAACTTAAAACAAGTAATAAAATAACTTTTTTAATGAAAAGTAAATATATTTTCAGTGTTTCTTAAAGAAAAAAGTTTAAATTTCATTTTTAATTAACAATTGTACAAGTAATTGTTAGATTTCTTATTTTAAAATAGGTTTTAAAAAAAATTGCTCATGTTACAAATGTCAATGGTCAAGTTCATTCAGCTATTAAAGGTTGCCAAAACCAAATATTAAAATTTTAAAAATGCTAAGAACTTTATGGATTATTTAAGAATGTGAAAAAATAAATACTTTGTTTTTAATAAAGTTTTTAAACTCTAAATACAGGAAAATAAGTTTGCACTTCAAGTAAACATTTGCACAGCAAATGACTGGTGTCAGACCCATAGTTAAAGTGCTCTCCTCCTCGATTCTCATCCGAATGAAGGAGGTCGGCGGCAAGCGCGTGCGCCAATTTCTAAACAAAAAAGTGTTTTCGAGTGAACAAAGATGTCTGATTCTGTAGTTGCAACGTCCGCGTCCCCAGTGGCTGCCCCACCAGCGCCAGTTGAGAAAAAGGTGGCTGCCAAAAAGGCAACTGGATCTGCTGCCACAAAGGCAAAGAAGCCGACTGCACCACCATCGCACCCGCCAACTCAGCAAATGGTGGACGCTTCAATCAAGAACTTGAAGGAACGTGGCGGCTCTTCGCTTCTGGCAATTAAGAAATATATCACTGCCACATACAAATGCGATGCCCAAAAACTGGCTCCATTCATCAAGAAGTACTTGAAATCGGCCGTGGTCAATGGAAAGCTGATCCAAACAAAGGGAAAGGGTGCGTCTGGTTCATTTAAACTGTCAGCCTCGGCCAAGAAGGATCCCAAGCCAAAAGTTGCGTCTGTTGATAAAAAGGTCAAAAGCAAGAAGGTAGCCGTTAAGAAGACCGGTGTCACCGCCAAGAAAGCTGCTGGAGCTGCTGACAAGAAGCCCAAAGCTAAGAAGGCTGTGGCCACCAAAAAGACCGCCGAGAAAAAGAAAACCGAGAAGGCAAAAGCCAAGGATGCCAAGAAAACTGGAACCGTGAAGGCAAAACCAGCAGCAACAAAGGCCAAAACTACCGCAGCGAAACCGAAGGTGGCCAAAGCACCCAAGGCAAAACCAGCGGCGTCAGCTAAGCCCAAAAAGGTGATAAAGAAAGCAGCTGCTCCTGCTACCGCTAAGAAGCCGAAAGCAAAGACTACGGCTGCTAAGAAGTAAACTGGAAAAGTACAGTATCTGTACCAGTCCGCGCTCTAAATCGCAATTTTAGATTTTCAAATCTGAAATTTGTTTAAACAAGCCCTTTTCAGGGCTACAACATTCGTTAACAAGAGAAAAAAACGTTCAATTCAAAAACATTCAAATTATAGTCTATTAAGCTTATAAATCAATTAATTTATACAAATTTAATATTTTTTTAATTGACAAATTGTGCTGCTGGTAACATCTTTAAATTTAATTTAATATTGCTGACCAAAAGTTAGCAACGCAGTGCAATCTAGGTTGAGGCGATTTCTTTTTGGCATGCCCTTTTCCATAATAATAATTATAAATTATATAGCGTAGCTTAGGTATATATCCCTAATTTTTAAAATATAAAAACAAAGACTAATTTTATCGTTACATATTTAGGACAATTGGTATATTGAAAATGTAGTTTCTTTTGGTAATATATATTGTGGCCCTGAAAAGGGCCGTTTTGGTTCTTTCTCCGCATACGCAGCAAGAGATATTTACTTGGAGCTGGTGTACTTGGTGACAGCCTTGGTTCCCTCACTGACAGCGTGCTTGGCCAACTCTCCGGGCAGGAGCAGACGGACAGCAGTTTGGATTTCCCGACTGGTGATTGTTGAGCGCTTGTTGTAGTGAGCCAGACGAGAAGCCTCGGCAGCAATACGCTCGAAGATATCATTCACAAAGCTGTTCATGATGCTCATCGCCTTCGACGAAATGCCGGTGTCAGGGTGGACCTGTTTCAGGACCTTGTAAATGTAGATGGCATAGCTCTCCTTCCTCTTGCGCTTCTTCTTCTTGTCGTTCTTGGTGATGTTCTTCTGAGCCTTGCCAGCCTTCTTGGCTGCCTTTCCACTGGTTTTCGGCGGCATTATTTATATTCACTTATGATTTCACAAACACAATTCACTGATCATAACGGAGCGAAAACGCGTTCATGTTTATACTTTTTTTCGAGCAATCTTTTCAGGCCTAAGGAAACTACCCCTAACTGAACGCACAAGCAGACGAAAAAGTATAAATATGTGGCTTCCATATGTTTACTAGCATTCGTTCTCTGTGTGTTAAGTGAAATAAATCAAAATGTCTGGTCGTGGAAAAGGTGGCAAAGTGAAGGGAAAGGCAAAGTCCCGCTCCAATCGTGCCGGTCTTCAGTTTCCAGTAGGCCGTATTCACCGTCTGCTCCGCAAGGGCAACTATGCCGAGCGTGTTGGTGCCGGCGCTCCAGTTTACCTGGCTGCCGTGATGGAATATCTGGCCGCTGAAGTACTCGAGTTGGCTGGCAATGCTGCTCGTGACAACAAGAAGACTAGGATAATCCCGCGTCATCTGCAGCTGGCCATTCGCAACGACGAGGAGTTGAACAAGCTACTCTCCGGCGTCACCATTGCCCAAGGTGGAGTTTTGCCCAACATCCAGGCTGTTCTGTTGCCCAAGAAGACCGAGAAGAAGGCTTAAACGTTCCAAAAGCAGAGCCAACTACATACTTGTACATAAAAACAAACCCAACCGTCCTTTTCAGGACGACCACGTTTTTACCAAAGAATTGTAAAGATTTTCAAATAGAGCTTAGAGTCAATTACATACTTTTACATAAAAGCAAACCCAACCGTCCTTTTCAGGACTACCACGTTTTTACCAAAGATTTGTAACGATTTTCAAATAGAGCGAGGACTAAGGCAAAAGTATTTTTAATAAAATGGGTATTTTGAAAGAACGTTCATATTTCGGTTAAAAAAAATTGTTTGCAGCGAACATAATAATTTACTGCGATATTACCGAGTTTCTTTTCACTTCAAAATTCTAAGATGCTTGGGACTAATACGAATTTATGACAGAACGTTATCTGACGGATTAGCAATCCGGTTAGCCTGCATCTGAAGCAGTACAGTCTGCACAAAATACATTTAGGAGCTAGCTTTATCTTGAACAAAGCGAGTGGTTGCTTTGCCGCACATTTCTCTACCTGAATCAGCAACTGCCGAACGGCCGCGAAGAATATTTACCTACTTTTGAATTCTCAGCTAACAAAAGCAGAAATTCTAAAATGTTTTGAAAATTTGTCTCCTCTCGAAAACTTAATGGTGGTCCTGAAAAGGACCGATTGTTGAATGAAGTACAAGCTGTACTGTTTTTTTAACCGCCGAAACCGTACAGGGTGCGGCCTTGTCTCTTCAGGGCGTACACAACATCCATGGCTGTGACAGTCTTCCTCTTGGCGTGTTCGGTGTAGGTGACGGCATCGCGGATTACGTTCTCCAGGAACACCTTCAGAACACCACGTGTTTCCTCGTAAATGAGTCCAGAAATGCGCTTCACACCGCCACGACGAGCCAAACGGCGGATAGCTGGCTTCGTGATACCCTGGATGTTATCACGCAGCACTTTGCGATGACGTTTGGCGCCACCTTTTCCCAAGCCTTTGCCTCCTTTACCGCGACCAGTCATTATTCACTCTTTTCTATATAAACACACTGCACGAAAGTCACTGACGAACTAATTTCAATTTTTCGGCGTGCCCCTATTTATACCAAAAACCCAAGAAACCCGAGCGAGTGCGAACGATATGTT
The DNA here is from genome assembly GCF_018152505.1 of Drosophila elegans. Classification (NCBI taxonomy): domain Eukaryota; kingdom Metazoa; phylum Arthropoda; class Insecta; order Diptera; family Drosophilidae; genus Drosophila; species Drosophila elegans. The sequence goes on from NW_024545577.1 coordinate 56,314, forward strand.
CGCCTCGCTCTTGGCTCGCCAAATGAAATGGCGTCTGCTCCTCTCTCTTTCCAACCCTCCACTTTTGCTATATAAGTAGGTAGCGATCGCGCCGAACGTTTATTGTGTTTTTAGACGTGAAGTGAACAGTAGTGAACATCCAAATCAATAATGGCTCGTACCAAGCAAACCGCTCGCAAATCGACTGGTGGCAAGGCGCCACGCAAACAACTGGCTACTAAGGCCGCTCGCAAGAGCGCCCCAGCCACCGGAGGCGTGAAGAAGCCACATCGCTATCGCCCCGGCACTGTGGCCCTGCGTGAGATCCGTCGCTACCAGAAGAGTACCGAACTGCTGATCCGCAAACTGCCTTTCCAGCGTCTAGTGCGTGAAATCGCTCAGGATTTTAAGACTGACTTGAGATTCCAGAGCTCGGCGGTGATGGCTCTTCAGGAAGCCAGCGAAGCCTATCTGGTCGGCCTCTTTGAAGATACCAACTTGTGTGCCATTCATGCCAAGCGTGTGACGATCATGCCCAAGGACATCCAGTTGGCCCGTCGCATTCGCGGCGAGCGTGCTTAAGTTGAGACTGCATCAACTGGCCACCATTGCGCTACCATATTTTATACAAATCGGTCCTTTTCAGGACCACAAAATACATTCAATGAGATATTTATTTTTATTTTACAAGCTTTTTTTATTTTTAATTCATAAATATGTATTATGTTCGTTTTTTATTTCAGTTAATGATTCGTTGTGAAGGTGTGGTAGTTTCAAATGGCGTTACGATTGTATGTGCAAAGCACGAACTATAATAAACATTCAAACGTCATTAAAAAATTAAAAACTTTTAAAATCACTCTAAAATTCTTTGTTTATTTAATGAGTCAATAAATATATTAAAACAGATCACATTTTTATTTCGGTCTGTACTTGGTGGGATTTTTACAAGGGGTACGGTTGTATGGGACAAACACGAACTATATTAAACATTCAAACGTCGTTAAAAAATTGAAAAACTGAAAAACACATTCGGAAAATAACTTTGCAACGTTTATAAATTATTTATTTATTAAACAAAGACAACAATTTGTTGAACGAAACCAAGTTTATATTTTTATTTCGGCTTGAATATAGTGTGATTTTTATAGGGAGCAAAGTTGTGTGGAACAGGCACAAACCACTCAAATGTTATAGAAAAATCAAAAAACTGTTTAAATCACTCTAAAAATAACTTAGCAACGATTTTGAATCCTATATTTATTTAATAAAACATCAAATGTATTAAAAAAGATAGATTTTGTGTTTTTTATTTCGTTTGGTAATTGGTGGGATTATACAAGGGGCAAGGTTATATGGGACAAGCACGAACTTTATTGCACTTTTAAACGTCATCAAAAAAATCGAAAAAATGTTAAACACTTGCTGAATATAGCTTCGCAACGTTAACGAATACGTAATTTAATAAATAAAATAAAAAAGAATAACAATATAATAAAATTTAAATTTTTTTTTGACATAATCTTCAATGTGACTTTAACTTGATTCATATATGAGGCACAAATAAGCCTCTTTTGGACAAACTACAAATAAAAACATCTGAAAAATGTAATCGACTAAAGCAAACAAATAATTTGCTTAAGAAAATCACAAATAACTATGCAATTTAAAAATATTTATATTTTTTTCATTCCGAAAACTATGGCTGCTTCTCCCTTGAAAGCCAACTTTTTAAGTAGCCTAGGCTCAACTTAAAACAAGTAATAAAATAACTTTTTTAATGAAAAGTAAGTATATTTTCAGTGTTTCTTAAAGAAAAAAGTTTAAATTTCATTTTTAATTGACAATTGTACAAGTAATTGTTAGATTTCTTATTTTAAAATAGGTTTTAAAAAAATTGCTCATGTTACAAATGTCAATGGTCAAGTTCATTCAGCTATTAAAGGTTGCCAAAACCAAATATTAAAATTTTAAAAATGCTAAGAACTTTATGGATTATTTAAGAATGTGAAAAAATAAATACTTTGTTTTTAATAAAGTTTTTAAACTCTAAATACAGGAAAATAAGTTTGCACTTCAAGTAAACATTTGCACAGCAAATGACTGGTGTCAGACCCATAGTTAAAGTGCTCTCCTCCTCGATTCTCATCCGAATGAAGGAGGTCGGCGGCAAGCGCGCGCCATTTTCTAAACAAAAAAGTGTTTTCGAGTGAACAAAGATGTCTGATTCTGCAGTTGCAACGTCCGCGTCCCCAGTGGCTGCCCCACCAGCGCCAGTTGAGAAAAAGGTGGCTGCCAAAAAGGCAACTGGATCTGCTGCCACAAAGGCAAAGAAGCCGACTGCACCACCATCGCACCCGCCAACTCAGCAAATGGTGGACGCTTCAATCAAGAACTTGAAGGAACGTGGCGGCTCTTCGCTTCTGGCAATTAAGAAATATATCACTGCCACATACAAATGCGATGCCCAAAAACTGGCTCCATTCATCAAGAAGTACTTGAAATCGGCCGTGGTCAATGGAAAGCTGATCCAAACAAAGGGAAAGGGTGCGTCTGGTTCATTTAAACTGTCAGCCTCGGCCAAGAAGGATCCCAAGCCAAAAGTTGCGTCTGTTGATAAAAAGGTCAAAAGCAAGAAGGTAGCCGTTAAGAAGACCGGTGTCACCGCCAAGAAAGCTGCCGGAGCTGCTGACAAGAAGCCCAAAGCTAAGAAGGCTGTGGCTACCAAAAAGACCGCCGAGAAAAAGAAAACCGAGAAGGCAAAAGCCAAGGATGCCAAGAAAACTGGAACCGTGAAGGCAAAACCAGCAGCAACAAAGGCCAAAACTACCGCAGCGAAACCGAAGGTGGCCAAAGCACCCAAGGTCAAACCAGCGGCGTCAGCTAAGCCCAAAAAGGTGATAAAGAAAGCAGCTGCTCCTGCTACCGCTAAGAAGCCGAAAGCAAAGACTACGGCTGCTAAGAAGTAAACTGGAAAAGTACAGTATCTGTACCAGTCCGCGCTCAAAATCGCAATTTTAGATTTTCAAATCTGAAATTTATTTAAACAAGCCCTTTTCAGGGCTACAACATTCGTTAACAAGAGAAAAAAACTTTCAATTCAAAAACATTCAAATTATAGTCATTAAGCTTATAAATCAATTAATTTATACAAATTTAATATTTTTTTAATTGACAAATTGTGCTGCTGGTAACATCTTTAAATTTAATTTAATATTGCTGACCAAAAGTTAGCAACGCAGTGCAATCTAGGTTGAGGCGATTTCTTCTTGGCATGCCCTTTTCCATGCATAAGAATAATATAATAATAATTATAAATTATATAGCGTAGCTTAGGTATATATCCCTAATTTTTAAAATATAAAAACAAAGACTAATTTTATCGTTACATATTTAGGACAAATGGTATATTGAAAATGTAGTTTCTTTTGGTAATATATTTTGTGGCCCTGAAAAGGGCCGTTTTGGTTCTTTCTCCGCATACGCAGCAAGAGATATTTACTTGGAGCTGGTGTACTTGGTGACAGCCTTGGTTCCCTCACTGACAGCGTGCTTGGCCAACTCTCCGGGCAGGAGCAGACGGACAGCAGTTTGGATTTCCCTACTGGTGATTGTTGAGCGCTTGTTGTAGTGAGCCAGACGAGAAGCCTCGGCAGCAATACGCTCGAAGATATCATTCACAAAGCTGTTCATGATGCTCATCGCCTTCGACGAAATGCCGGTGTCAGGGTGGACCTGTTTCAGGACCTTGTAAATGTAGATGGCATAGCTCTCCTTCCTCTTGCGCTTCTTCTTCTTGTCGTTCTTGGTGATGTTCTTCTGAGCCTTGCCAGCCTTCTTGGCTGCCTTTCCACTGGTTTTCGGCGGCATTATTTATATTCACTTATGATTTCACAAACACAATTCACTGATCATAACGGAGCGAAAACGCGTTCATGTTTATACTTTTTTTCGAGCAATCTTTTCAGGCCTAAGGAAACTACCCCTAACTGAACGCACAAGCAGACGAAAAAGTATAAATATGTGGCTTCCATATGTTTACTAGCATTCGTTCTCTGTGTGTTAAGTGAACTAAGTGAAATAAATCAAAATGTCTGGTCGTGGACATGTTTCCTAGAATTCATAAATTCTCAGAATCCGAAATCTCAGATAGTGACTGATCAATTCGCGGAATTTCATAATTCTAAGAATCTTAAATACAGATAGTGACTGTCCAGTGAAAAAATCCAATCAGATAGTGACTGAAGAAAAAATAAAAATAAATATAATACTAGATAGTGATGAACACAAATACTAATGAAGCAGAAGTGAAGTCAGCTCATCAGCAAAAAATCAAATTAGCAAAGCAAAAAGCCCGAAATGTGCCTTATAGTCTAAAAACCAAACCCACTACAACCAATTGTGCCTTAAACAAAACTGTAGAAATACCAACAAATCCAAATATGGATGAGGCTACTACCTCAACATCCGCATCAACCAGCGGTAATCCAACGATGGAGTATGATGAAACTACACTGAAACGTCAACGCGATGCCGACTGCTCCACAGAAGACAGCGATGACGACTACACCGAAGATTCATCCGAGTCTGAGGAGGCAGAAGAAGAAGAGGATGGGGAAACCGATGCCCCCATCACCCAAAATCAACTCGCCAGCATAATGGAGGAACTAACCCTCCTCCGCGAAGAAAATCAACGCCTGAAGGACGAAGCCACAGCCATCAAAAGAAACTTCGACGACAACATCAACAACAACAACAACAAGAACTTCCCAGACCTTGAGAAACCCTGCACAAAACCAGCAAAGAAGAAAACAACGATGTCATCGACAACTCCACAAGCTAAAGAACCAAACAAGCAAGTAAAAAATATACCTGATATTGTAGTCTTTAATCAAAACCCAAAACTATTACAAATCGCCTTAAAAAATGTTATTAAACCTACAGAATTTATATTAAACATTATAAATAAGAATAGAATTAATGTAAAGTTATTCTCTCTAGACCATTTTGAAAATGTAAAAAAACTCATGACTGAACGCAAAATGCGTTATTTCTCTTATACACCCAAACAACTCAAACCCCACACTATCATATTAAAAAAACTCCCCCCAAGCGTTTACGAAGGAGCAGAAATAAAGAAAGCCATAGCTGAAGCAGTACCTGAACTCGTAATATTATCCATCCAACAGTACAAAGAAGTCCTTTGGAAAATAACTATCCAAAAGTCAAACCAAATCAACTCTATTTTTAAAATAAAGAGCCTACTGAACTGTAAAATAACATTCGAAGGCTATAAACCTCACCCCAACGAAATAAAACAATGTCGAAACTGTCAACGTTTCCTACACGTTGCATCTAACTGTAACATGCCCTATAGATGTGTAAAATGTGTTGAAACACATGCACCAGGACAATGCAAGGTTAAGAAAAATGAAAATGATAATGCCAACGAATTAACAAAAACACAATGCATTAATTGTAATGGAGAGCATACAGCAAACGCCAAAATATGCCCTAAAAGGGTTGAATTACTAGAAATATTGAAACATAAAAGAATTGAGGCAAAAAACAAAGCTACCAAAATAATAAACAAAATCTTACCCCAGAATAAAACCACCCAAAACAGAAGCTTCTCTTCACTTTTCAACCCACCTTCCATATCCTCTCCTAAACAGAACATAAAAACTTCAAACCCTATTCTACAGCAGCACATGAGCAACGCTCTAAAACCAGACCAAAAGCATACTTTAACCTTTGAAGGAATAAACAACGACTCCATTAATCTACTAGGAAAAAGCATTATTCAATGCATAGAAATAATGCAAAAAACCATCCTAAAATATCCAAATAAAGAAGACCAAAACGCAAAGAAAGCTATCCTACTAGACTTTATTCTACAAATATCCCAATAATTACTCTTAAAGTTATATTCTTAAATGTTAATGGCATCAGACTTATCCGAAAAAGGCATGAACTTAATAACTTTCTAAACACTCACCGTCCAGATATCCTACTAATTGCCGAACATCACCTCCACCAGAATAACCCAGCCCTATTAAAAAATTACAAGCTAATAAGACAAAACACAGGAACAAAACGTCCTAATATGTCTACACAAAAACCAGGAACCTCAGTTGGAATATGTTTAAAAAACGAGTTAAAATATAAACAGATACTATTGGAACCATTAATTTCTATCGAAGCGGTAGCTATACAAATATCATATAAAGATAGACTTAATAGGGAAAAAAATATAATTTTCGCTTCTCTATACAACCGTCCACAAGATAAACTCCACACACAAGATCTAGATGACCTTATAAAAGCTTTAACTCAAACCACAAACTGCTCCGACATTGTCATCGGGTGTGATCTCAATGCCAAGCATCCGTCTTGGAATAAACCCGACTATAATCCAAGTCACAGAAATCAATCTGGAACAACACTAGATAGCTGGATTAACAGAAACCTAAATCTAATCATCCACGCACCTCTCGAACCAACCCGACCAAACCTAGAACAACGATTAGATTCATCCATAGACCTTTTTATAACCTCTTCCACTCTCCCCATAGACTATCAACACCAAAACACTGGCTGCAAAGTAATTAAAGACTTTCCTTCAGACCACTTTTCAATCCAAATTAAAATAAACTTGGGACAAACTCGTCTCATAATAAACGACAACAAATCAATTCATAATTTCAACAAAATCAATACACTACTCTGGAACAGATCTATAATAAAAAACATAAGAAACATACCTAACGATACAAACATATATCAACCCGAAATAGACGCCCATATTCAATGCCTAACTGAGGCCATAAACAAAGCAATAGATAATCCACTAGTCATCCCAAAAATAGTCATAAAACCAAACAAACCTAACTACTCTTCAATAAATTTAAACAAGCAATGCTTAAAACTTATAAAAGAAAAGCGCATCTTGAGACGCACATTATTCAAAAAATCAATTAACTTCACCAGAGAACAAATTATTATTATAAAAGAAGCAATCAAAGAAATAGATATACAAATAAAAAACCACATAGAACTAACCGAAATTAAAATCATCGGCAATAGACTTAAAAACATCCATCCTAGCAAAATTAGCTACAAATCTATACAAAACATAAATCCACATAATCCAAGAAAAGAACAATTTCACCACCATATCATACTTAATGAACACGAAAAAACCAACATAGACATGGAAATAGACAGAAACAGCTTTCCAATACTCACTACCAGCTTTGCTAAAGTCAATGCCCTCGCTTGGTCATTCGAACAAATTCACAAGCAAAACCAAAATATATCCTCACACAGTCCATCCCTTAGACTACATCAATTCCAAATAGAATCAACAATAGAACAATTTATATCTGGACCCCATAATAATTTAACGGCCTTCAACAACCAAAACACCGCAGATGGTGAATGGGAAGGCTCAGATGAACTTGGATTCACTAATGCAGATGAACTTCTCAACATCCTCAAATTCAAAAATAACAAAAAAGGTCTTGGTCATGATAACACCAGCAACTTTACCCTAAAATGTTTCAACAAACCATTACTCAAACACCTCAGTATTATCTTCAACCACTGCCTTAATTGCTCATACTTTCCGCAACATTGGAAACACTGTAAAATCATCCCAATATTAAAACCAAATACAAACCCTAATCACTTGCGCAGCTATAGACCCATTGCTATTCTTTCCGCAATCAGCATGCTTTTTGAAAAAGTTATTTTAAAACAAATCAATAGACAACTAAAATCAAAACACATCCTACAAACAGAACAATACGGATTCCGGGAAGGATTGTCTATTAACCATGCACTAATGTCTGCCAACAATTTTATATTTGACAACATACTACGTAGACGTGCCACTATAGCCTGCGCCCTTGATTTTGAAAAAGCTTTTGATACAGTATGGACACAGGGCCTAATATACAAAATGAAAAACATCTATAGATTTGATCCCAACACCTCTAGAATAATACACAGTTACCTCACAAACAGAACTTTTAGTGTTTACAACCCAAATCACACCGAAAACTCTATGACCAGGACTATAGCGGCCGGAGTACCCCAAGGCTCTATTCTAGCTCCCATATTGTATAATATTTACTTGGCAGACATGCCAAAATATGAGCCCTCAGATCTGAACTCATCAACTCAGATACGAAAACTCATTTATGCTGACGATATTTTACTTCTAGGTTCCGGTGGATCCGTACACAGAACTGAATCTGAAATGAATAAGTTTTTAGACACACTTTGTAGATATTTTACAAAGTGGCACCTTAAATTAAATAGTAACAAATGCGTGAGCAGCATTTATAAAGGGCCAAGAACATGTAACCTCTATAAGAGTGCCAAAAAATTTAACCCTAAACTATATATTTATTATAACACCCCTATACAAAATAAAAAACAATTAAAGTACCTAGGGGTTATATATGATGAAAAACTTAACTTCAAAGAGCACATCGACTACGCCATACAAAAAGCAACGATAAGACTAAAAGAAATACAAAATATTTTTAAACCAATATATAATGATAAAATAATCAAATTACGAACATTAACATATAAAAAACTTATTCAACCCATTTTACTATACGGATTTTTAGCCTGGATGAGTCTGAGCTCCACCCAAATGGAAAAAATAAGAGTCTTTGAAAGACAGATACTACGTAAATCAATAGGCTATCAAAGAGACCCTAATAACATTAAACTCATATCCAATAAAAAATTATACTATGAAGCCAAAACAATAAGAATAGATGAAATGGCAATTAAAATACTGGAAAAATTCATCACTCTTAACAACATAGAACAACGAGAAATACCATATGGGCATTCCCCAGAACTAATCTCAGTTAACTTCATCCGACATCTAGAAACGGCAGGAATTCTATACAACCATAACAAAGACATAATATTATACAATAGAAAGTTTCAGTCACTCAACCCAGACGACGGTTTAGTCTATACCTAGTATACCTAACTAAAGCCACTGTAATATATAATAAATATATAATAAATAATATGTATCCTATATATTAAACTACCCTCCCCTGTAAATATAACCCATAATATTAATGTAAATAGCCCCCTTAGTTTTAAGATAGAAACAACACAAAACAATATGATCTCAGGTTTTTATTCTAAGAATCTTTTTCCTGAAAATACAAAACTTACAAACTTGAAAAACAAAACATAAATTAGTACAAATGTACAAACATACTTATAAGAAAAACTAATGCCCCGAAAAGCGGAAAGCGCAGGGCTCAAACAAATGTAATGTAAAAGAAACAGTAAACATGAATTTTGTCAACCATGTCTTACTTTCTAGGATAGATTTAATGTATATATCTTAACCACCTAACTTGACAATAAACTATATA